>NC_090732.1:93746524-93749024 GCF_036898095.1 Palaemon carinicauda | reverse complement strand
GTCCTTCTCCTAGAAGGGCTGCTTACCATAGCTAAAGAGTCTCTTCTACCCTAACCAAGAGGAGAGTAGCCACAAGGGGTTAACCACTGCACCATAATAGTTCAGTGATTGATTGATTGATTGATTTAAAGTTTTCAGGCATGTCAGGATGCCTGAAAACTTTAAATCATTCAATCAATCAATCACTGAACAATTATGGTGCAGTGGTCAACCCCTTGAGTGAATTGTTTGGTAATCTCAGAGTTGTCAGGTGTATGAGGACAGAAGAGAATATGTTAGGAATAGGCCAGACTATTCGGTATATGTGCAGGCAAAAGGAAAATGAGCCGTAACTAGAGAAAAGGATCCTATGTAGTACAGTCTGGCCAGTCAAAGGACCCAATAACCTAGTACCTGAAATGGATATCATCGAAATTGTTATTCTCGGTTTACTTGTTCTAAAGCTTCAATGAAATTGCAATAGCTAGCAAGACCTTAAGGGAAAAGAAGTATAGGACTAGTAAAGAGAAAATTATATTTGATCCTGACTTTATCTTCTGTAATAAGTCTGGTCGTATTCATGTAAACTGAGAAAGAAGCCGCACAAAAGAGGGTATAACTATATTCGAAAGAGAAGGTATAGGACGGCAGAGGAGCACAATGATGAAAACTGGCTGTTGCGAATAAGAGGAGATGATTTATTTGCAAGTGAAGCTGGTTATCATCCTTCTTGTAGAAGAAAGTACACGATGAAACCACGATATTGGAGGAATCAAGGTAATCAATCAGTTGCTGTACAGAATGCTCTAGAACATGCCTATAAATATGCATATATTAAAAATCATGGGATTGAAGCAAATAAAGTAATTCAACTTCCATGTCTTACATTAATATACACTGCTGAGTTGGGAAAAAACGCCATTCAAGAATCATAAATATCTAGAGGCCAAGAGATTAAACCCAAAAACCTGAAAATCACTCCGATTAGAATGGCAATATTCAGTTTGTTAAGTGTAATCCCGCAAACAGTCAAACATTTTTCATACTATATAACACTAAAATTACAGTTGGAGAGTTAATAAGTAAGGCATAATCTTGCTACTATTGATTCTATTAAAGAAGTTGCTTTGCTTTTGTATGGAATAGTTAAGAAATGATTTAGGGAATCGAAGGAATTATCATAGCCACCCTCTGTCAATGATATAGAGATTATATCACAAGTGATACCTAACCAGCTAAGGATATTCTTAAGTATCGTAATAGACAAACAAATAATTAGCACGTTAGATCATGCAAATCGTCTTATTCTATCAGTTGGGAATGACATATGCCGTGCTGTTACTAATGGGGAGTGGGAATTACCCGAGCACATTTTGCTGTGTATGACATTAAGACATTTATATTGTAGCAAACTACTAACAATGTAGAATTGACTTGGTTACTGTGAAACAAACAGCTCTGCAATAGAATTAGAACCTGCAGTAGACAGCCATGGAGCAAAAATCTACAGTAATGACTAATCATATTGTTAAAGCACCGTAGAATGTTGTTTCATTCTGAAAGGAACAACTTTAGTCAACATTTAACAGGAATCCATGGAGTGCCTTTCATCAACACTGCAGAAGGAATAATCCTGCAAGAGGTCTAAAGAACTTATACCCCACCTCAATCAGCATCACTACCCGCAATATCTATTAGGTCTTCACCAGTACAAAAACAAGATCCCCCTTAGCTCTTCCTGCTTTCCATGTATCAAGAGGAAGAAAACTAGTAATGAATTTGAAAAGCATCGATGAGACTATCGAAAATAAAGTTGTGTTTGCAACAGGACAAATGACCTATTTGATTTGGATATCATGTCGAAAAGCATGTGCAACAGGAAAACAAAATGTGGCAACCTTTCATGGCTTTATTTCACCAACAGGGATTGCTCCACTCCGACATGCAACTATAGATAACTATTCTTGGAACTCAGAGCCCATTTCAGAATATAATGTTGTCAAAGAATTATTTAAGCAGTGTGAGCAAGCTACAAAACTGGTAGGCCAATTATATACTATAACCACATTTGACGTGGGGGTATGTATGAAAGCTCTGCCATTGATATGAGACAATCCTGCTGGATATAAAAACCACATTATTTTAATTGGTGCTTTCCATACCATTATGAATTATTTGAACATGATCGGTCATAAAATGGTTGGAACTGGATATTCTGAAATGCTTACATTAGGATGTGTTGGGAAAGTTTTCAGCGGCAAGAGGAACAACACGGCATTATAGTCTCTCAAAATTGTGAGTGAATCATTTGAGACACTTTTGCCTCAGAGCTTCATAGATAAACAACAGGAAACTGAAGGAAATGTAGAAACACTAAATAATCGTATTACATTTATGGTCACTGATAACATGGTTAATGCCAAAGAGGTTAAAAGTTTATCAGAGTAACTGGACAAATACATCTAATTTCAAGAAGAGGTGAGAAATGGTTTACTGCTCAGTTCTGGATGTTACTTTTAAA
>NC_090732.1:93736524-93739024 GCF_036898095.1 Palaemon carinicauda | reverse complement strand
ATATATCTTGAGGTAAATATCTAAATATTGTATTAGTTTTGCAGTAAACAATATGTATCCTTAAAAAAAGAATAGAATAATCTTCTTATTTCATTTTCATTACCAGGAGGCAGTAAGCTTGATAACATAATAAATTACACGCACCTCTAATGATAAACAAATTCACGTTGTAATTCCATATATTCATTTGTTCTTTATTCTCGGTTCTAATTATCATGTCTAAATTGTATATAAAATGTTTAAAGCCTTTCTAATTATTTTTCTTTTACTGAATCATGTTTTGCATAAGTAACATTTCCCCCATGATATGGTTATCAAAGCTAGATTTCAGCGCATGATCAAAATAGTTTTTAATGAAGGAGAGAAACGACTAAAGAGAAATAAATACCATTTCAACAGTAGAGTAAAATGCTGAGCTGTATGAAAAAAAAAAGCGACTGTTAAAAAAGGTAGAGCCATTAAATACAAAGAAATAAAAGTGCACAAAATACTGTATGTCTAATCTTTTAATATACCTGTTGTTTACTTTTTACATGTCAAAACATGCACATACTTGACAATTAAATAATTAAATATATTTCTCCTACGCTCATACATGACCTTAAGCGTGGCTACAGACATTTAATCTCTCTCTCTCTCTCTCTCTCTCTCTCTCTCTCTCTCTCTCTCTCTCTCTCTCTCTGAATGAGAGCATAAATACCAAGAATAGAAATCATTAAAATTCAGTATTCTAAACAATGCAGATATTTCAAGAATGAGAGAAGATCTTCTGGCCTATGCAAATGAATAATGTGGGTTTTAAAACTAACTTAATGCTCGAGTCATGCAGGATTTGATAATAAAAGTATCTATAGTGTCAATAGATAAGAATTTACACGATTTCTTGGCAATATCACTGAACAAAACGGTTCTAAATCGGCTTGTTTCATGTTATGCTACAATTCATGGGATATCACGCTGAAATATATCTTGGTAATGGTGATATTATGTCATAGCTTTATTAGTCTTAATTCGAACTAAGATAAAGCATTTCTCTAGTTATGGTGTAGAAAATCATAAAAACTCTTAATTTATAGATATATATGGAAAATATGATGATAAGTCACCCTTCTCTATTGGAACAGCGTGTAAAGCCACTGGATTTTATCACTTAGAGTGGTAAGAGAAATTACCTATATCTACCATGATATACCATTGATCATCACTCGGCTTAAAAAGTATAAAAAAATAGATCCTGATTAACTACCATATAGATAATAACATATGTAGAAAGAAACATTAGACTTTGAGAGCGCTCAATTTCAAGGAGCCTCCTTATATGACATAAGAAGTAATAATACAGTCGCATTTGCAATTCCGAGAAAATTTTTGTATGAAAGTAAACCACTCATGTAGATGTCCTAAGGATGTACCAAATAACAATAAATAAAGATGTTGGCAGTGTTAGGAAAGTGTGTGAATTTGAGTATTAAATTTTAAAAGATTATATCAAATTTTCATATTTTTTTATTTGCATTCAATTTTTAATGGTTTTTGTATAGCTGTGATTAGTACCATTGCATTATCAAGTAAAAGATAGTAGCTATACCTTGAAATTATTTCTGTCATTGACTGGAAATAATTGTGAAATTATATCAAGGAAATAAGCATCAGGGAAATAAACTTGCACAAATATTATAACATATGAATGTCCTCACAAGCATGATATGAACAGTTCACATTTCTCCATCTTCATCCTCGTTGTCAGAATCCTCTGGCTCAGATTTTCCCTCATACACCAAAGCTTTGTTATCTGCGCACACTTCATTGATTAAACATCTACATAGTCCTGTGCAACTGAGACTGTCTCTTCGATAGCTGCACATATTTGAATCTCATTTAATTGTTGCAGTGCATATTGAATAGGACGTAGTCTCTTAGTCTGCACTGCCTGATTGTGAACAGACACCATATCAGCTTCTGAACTGTGGTAATCTTTATGCCTGGCAGGTATATTTAGCATATTAATTTAAGATGCTATTCAAATAACTCTTATAATAAAAATAACATGTTATTATTATATATGCCGATATCTTACTTTCTTATGAATTAAAAATTTCATTTAACAGAAGACTAGATTTTATGCTAAGTCATTATACAGTCAAGGTTTCTATGGAAACCAGCAGTCACAAGTATGCTGCAATTCAATGTAACAATATTCTTGCTATATTTGCCAAGCAGCATTTAAATTGCCATTAATTGTATCTTGTTTCTGGCAAATGAGCGCCTTGGTCACTCACTTTAGAACTATAATTTGCTTTAGATATTAGTAGACGGTTGCTAGATCTACTAATTCCCGAGCCTTTGGCAGCCCTGAATCTATAACCATATGCATTATAAAACAACGAATACGTGGAAAACCTTCCAGTTGGAGATGCTCGGGGAAGGGGGGATGATAGCGTTTCTCCTTTGGTTAATAATTCCTTCTACTTTCACAGAAAGGTCCCGAAACAGGCAAATT
>NC_090732.1:93684024-93731524 GCF_036898095.1 Palaemon carinicauda | reverse complement strand
ATGAAATTCCACAGAAATAAATGACTTGTAACAAGAGTACTTAGATTTTCTGTCGTCTGCTTCTCAGTCTGAAGACTTAACTTCTGCTGCTGATCAAATGTCTCAGGGTGATAAATCCTGCCCGAATCAAAAAGCAAGAGCTATACTAATGCACTGATTGGAGGGACATTTTAGTTTTTGCTACATATGAAGGCATGTGCTAGTAAGCTTTGTTTTCTGAAGCTTTTGCTAGAATGCTTGAAGGTAGTTGAGGCAAATAATGATGATGGTCGTGTGTTAGAAATAATTTGGCAAATTTCTAATGAAACCCATGCCAAAATAGAGTCATAAAAGCTAAACCAGTTCATCAACGAAGAGGCAATTGTACAGTCTAGTCAGACACTTCTAAATTTAGTTTCAGAACTTGTTTCTAAGGGAGGGATAATAAGAAAATCTCTGTCAATCAACGAAGCATTACAAGCTCTTGTATAGAATAAATTTAATCAGACAAAGACCATGGTTTTGATACTAAAATGCAAAATATTTCTGAGTCAAGAGAAATTATTGATATATTACATGATAAAGGCTTTTGTTCATGTTATGATGAAGTCAAACGATTCAGAGAATCAGCTGCCTTATTCACATGTGAGGAAAAATTACCGATTCATGGACTCTTAGATGGAAATGGATTGATTAGTGTTTGGTGTGATAACTTTCATTTAAATGTGTTCACTCCAAATGGCAAGCGGGAAACCTATTTATGGCAGTGGAATTTGTGCAGCATGGCAGAGGTACGATTATGATCACTTTATTGGTTTCATGCTCATCTGCTAGGTTGATGACCTTTGATGCGCATTAGGTTCATAGATGCTACCTTTTCTATTCTATAAATTTCAGTTTCTTTCCATGCCATTTTGATTTTATTCACGTTTGTATTCCAAAATATTTTATTTGTTTGTGTATGCATAATTCTTTTTAATAACAAACACTTTGCAACCACAAAATCATAATGTATGCATGATCTCCTTCAGGTACTCCCTGCAATATATTGCCTGAAATTCCAGGGATATTGCATCTAGATATGTAGAATCTTCAGCTAGTGAACAGGTCTTCTGTGAGGCAGTATCATTACCATGGAGTTAAGAGATCAGTTCCACCCATGCTTACACTACAGCTTGGTTTTTCATATGACTTGCTCTTCAAATCCACAGTCCGTATAAAGGCAGCCTTAGAAAAGGACACTTCCTGACTCGTCTCTGTTTTTCAACAAATAAAATCAGATGATCCAACACCAAAATGGACACATGCAATGGCAGCTTCATCAAAGGCAGATGGTTCGGGACATGGTCCAGCAAGCCATTTTGTCTTTGGGCCTTTGATTGATATGACACCATCTTACCCGGACACAATCCTTACTACTCTTATGATTTTGGAAGAACCTCTGCAAACCAGACCATTTGTCCATTTCTCTGCTGATATGCAGTTGTACAAAGTCATTCAACAAATCAAATGGTCTGATCTTAGTTGATGGTAACATCTTGTTTGCCCTTGGAGAATGCATATTCTCACGTCCTTTGTTGGTTGTGTGGGTATCCTTTTGAATGGGAGTGGTCTTGAAGACATTCTTAATGTAGTTTTCAAAGGGGTCACCAGTATGTTAAATGGAAAGCATGACCAAAGGCAATTAGAGGCTTAAGGGTGGGTTTGACAGGAATTTTTCAGCTGATAATCATGTCAGGAAAAACAACTGTAGAGGATTTTCAGGAAGAGCTGGATATTGTTCGAATCTCAAGAACAGTACTTCTGTGGGTAGAATATTGAAATCATCATACACCTGTTCATCCAAACAGAATGTGAGGTTGACTGGCCTCTTCACAATTATTCCCTGAAACGAATGATTCCTTACTTATTTGGAACTGGGCACTGGAACTATGTCAGATACATTTTATGGCATATTCTTGAAGTGAAAGCTTTACTTCCAAAGGAAATGCTTGCAGCCTTTCTTTGAGGGGAACAGGTTTGCCGCCGCCACAGGGGATTTTGGAATGGAGTCTTCTTAGATCAGTCTGGTGAGCAACCGTATAGTTGGTATGGAAAGACAAAAGGTGGACTGGTTGGCTAATCAATGTCTTCTGAATAGGTGAGTGAGTGAATGGGTTTTATCTCATCATATCTGCAATACAATGTCACTGAAGATAGGTAATATGTTCAATGAGTAAGGTGACGAACAGTTTGATAAAAATGGGGGAAGACATAAGCACGAAGGAAAATATTGAAAATAACGGGACACAAATCATCGTAACAAAATTTTAACTGGAATACAAAACACAAACCTTCTGTTAACACTCCTTGATGATCCATTACACACCATTGTCAACAGAAGAGTTGCTGACAGTGAGGTCAATGTGGATAAGCCTCTCGCCATAGGAGACACAATGAGTTTAGAGTACTTGGCCAAACTTCCAAAAGGATTTCATGATCCACTGATGAAAAATGTTGTCACCATGGAGTCTTTGAAGAAGAGTGAAAGGAAGTGATACGAGTATTTATGGCATGGAAAAACTGTATGCTCGTTTAATTGTCATTTTTTAGAATAGAAACATTAATTCTAGTAAGCTTTTCAAGCATGAGCTTTCATCTGTGCCATCATCACTATTTGATGATTACGGAGACCTAAGGAAAGGTTCAAAAGCTATTTTACTGCACAAGTTAGCTGTTTGCACTGAAGATTTGCAAGTTCCAGTTGATGCCCTGTTGATTGATTGAAAGAAAGATCCATATACCCCACTTTGTAGTCCAAGAATGGGACTGTGTTCAACTTTGCTAAGACATTTGTTGATTCATTCACCCGGCCATATGAAATTGTTATTATATTAGACAGTTACAACCAGAACGTCAGAGGAAAAAAAAGCCATTATCCTCCTTGTCTATGAATCAGACATGACACGTTCTACCTGCTAGAGAGGCCCCCATGAAGAGTAACAAAATCAAGAAATCAATGCTCAATTTCGAATGTAGCATGAAACATAGCTATCAGTCACTCCGTCGGTAGGAAAAGAAAGTCTTTATACTAACAATGAAACAGATGTGACCATTATTAGCTATCTTCTCTAGCTACCTCAAAATAAAGGCCATACCCAAGTTCTATCTGATGATACGGACATTTTTGTCATGTTACTATATTTCTACTGGATCCACAATAAAAAAGTATGATGGAAAGATGATTGACATTAAGGTAACATGTGAAAAATAGAGAGAGAAGCGTTTAGACCTGCTGGCAACCAGTGCACTTTCTGAATGTTACAGTGATTCCTATCCTTTTGGCAAAGGAAAAGTAATTGCAATCAACTTGGTTTGCAACTCCATAGTAACCAATAGTGAATTTACAAATCCTCTGGCTCCAGAAGAAGAATGAATTAAAGAAAGTCTCTGCTTCATATCAAGCTTATATGGAGGAACAGGGTCAAATCTTGCAAATCCGAGGTATTCAATATTCACCAACGGATGATATTACAGTTCAACACATCAAACGTGCCTGCCTTTAGGTTCTGATCTTGAGGGCAGCAGATCAGATAGCACCCCCAAATACTGATATAACTCAGTATGGGGAGAAGATTGAAAAAGATATGTTGACTTTTGTTACAGATACTTCAGCCATTATACCACCTTCAGTTTTGCAAAGTATTGCTTGCAGCAGCAAATTGTCATACTCATGTTCAAGCCAAAGATGCAGCTGCCATGTAAGTGCCCTTTCCTGTACTCCATACTGTAGTGTAGTGCTGATGAGAGCTGTGCAAACAGGCACACAAAATAAGTTTGAGGTTCCACAACGATCCAGATGATGATGACTATGACGATGATCAAGAAAATTATAATCACTGAATATAAATTATGTGAAAGACTCTGCACATGCATAACCTCTTTTTCTATGTGTATACTAGAATTATCGCCATATATTGACTGTTTGAAATGTTTCAATTTTGATATTAGAAGAGTAACAACCTCCGAGTGCCTTTTTTTACTGACAACCGACTCATAATAAAACTTATTTTGTTAGGTGAATAAAAATGTTTCCCTAAGGATGTCAAGGTGGACCTCAGTGAATTCTAAAAATATAGGTTCTGGAGAATAATTTTATGAAAAAAATTATAATCATGCACTATGTCACACCTATGGCTAAAATCTGGGTTTGTGTCCTTGATTATTACAGCCTGAGTCCTGTACAACACTTTTACGGAGAATATGACGTTTATCGATATTAGACATGTCAGAATTTCAAAGGTGCCGATTCCCTCCCAAGTTTCAACACTGAAGGAGACCGGCACTCACCACTAAACATAGGTATGTCCTATTTGGCAGCTATTGTTGTCCATAGTTGTTCTTTTTTTCGTAGTCTCATGGAAATAAAATGAATATCTTGAAAAATCAGAGACTTGGGCAACTACATCAGGTTGGAAGGGATTAAAAAGCCAACCCGGGCCCATCAGTACCAGGCACTACTTACTTATCAGAGGTCCATTCGAGATTTTTCTAAAAAAGTAATCCGTGGTGTATTTATCTATTATTTAGTAATAAACTTGCGGCCCAATAGTCCATAACTTTCATTTTGATCCAAAGTTTGCTCTATCCATTTTCACTAAAAGATTCTCAAATCTATTCAGATACTCTTCACCTGTTTCTTTGTCTTTCTGTTCAAATTTTTGTATTTCAGAAACCAATTCAGACATTTTTTCCAAGGTTGTTTTTTCAAATTTACCTTTTAGCAAGTTTATCACGTCTTCAATGATAGTTACACTGTTAGTGTTTACTTTTTCTATAACCTCTCTTGACACAAATAACGATAATCCTCCAATCTCTTTGTTTGTTTTTAAACTATCCACCAATTCGAAAAATTTTTGAATTGGAGGAATGGTTGTCTGTGAATCCCATAGCCTTAGTTGATGGCAATAACTTTCAAAATCCTGGCCATTAGTCCAGATTGGAGCTTTCCGATTTTTAACTAAATTAACATTGTTATTTCCACTTCCAACTTGGTTTATCTCAAAATTGTTTTCAATGATTTTCAATAATTTGTCTAGTCTTTCATCCATATCACTCTTTTCATACATTGTCCTGTTTGTTTCTTTACCGAAATCCCACTTTTTGTTAAAGTTTTTCTGGTGCGAAATATTGGTTGCTCTGTTTTTAAACAGTTTATTGCACTGTCCACAAATTCTGGCCTCATACCTTTGATCTAACTGGTTTTTTGCTGCCTCAAAAAGTTCATTTGTTTCTAGCCACCATTTTACCTGTTCCACTTCACCTAAATTCAAATCATTATTTTCACACTTGCTCTCATCTCCATTTTCTTTATGTCCCAATACCGGGCCTTTACACTTATGACAAAATTTGAAAATAACATTTCCAGCATTGTCTATGGTTCCAAAGTCAGCCAGTCGGGTCAACTGGTTCATAAGCTCACTTTCATCTTCAATGTATCCTGGTAAGGAAACTGCTGAGTATTCTGAAGACGCCATTATGACTTTCACTTTATTGTAGATAACATCAGGGTTCAAGGTTTCTTCCAGAAGATCCCCAAGCACTCACAAACACTCTCAACAGCAAAAGAATTAAGCTGTTGTGAAGACTCGTAATTACCATTCTTCGGCTCACACAACTTCAGGCTCAGGTCGTCTGCCTCACCATGTATCAACAGTTCAGCATGTTTTCTTCATCTATCCATGATATCTGCTCCCCGAAGCACTCTGGTCGACAGAACCAATACGTCCTTTCCAGTTCATAAGCCGAAATTCATTGGTTTTCCTTCTCACAGACGGCTTCACATTTGCAGCAACTTACTGAACTTCTGGATTACTCCCCCTCCCCGATGTTCGGGAACTTTTAGTTGCTCATCATTTTCTTTCATATTTCTTAGTAAAATTTAATCTCCAAGACAATCGCTGCAGTCCCTCGAACCACGCTCTGCTACCATATAATATCCAGGGGGTAGAGAGAGACGTCAGTTCTTCACACAGGAACTTTATTAATTAAAACATACACGGGAGCAATACCAAAGCTCCAGTCTCAGAGACACCAAGGTTACAAGGTAACAAGCAATAAGGATCATCATTACAAGACAACAAGGTTAGGAGGGAACAGGCAATAAGGATTGTTATCTGTTACCCAAGAGCTCAATTGTTTTTATATGCACAACTCCACATTCGACTTAATTCTAAGACAACAAATTCTTCACTGAGACTTTTCTACATTTGAAAATTATAAATTTTCTTTTAAAATGTTACTACTCTGTTTTAATGTGAACTTCGAAAGCTATCCTTTCATGAGATATTACAGCTTGCTGTTGGTTTTTAATAGATATAATTCGGGAACGAAACACAAAAGGTTCCTTTCTTTAAGTTATTCTGATACTAGAAAAGGCTGCCATGCATCCTTTCAATTTTGCTTTTTGTAGGTTAGCCTCTAGCCTTTCTTTTTGTTTAATTAACTGTGAGGTACTGTGTATTAAAAGAAAACTAGCTTCCATAAACTAAAGACATTACGATAGAAATACGTAAAACCAATAAAAGTTAGCTCACAATGATTCCAGATTGACAGCCGGAGGAAAGAGAGTAAAGTTAAAGTATCTTATTCCTAACCGGTAAGGTTATTAATTAACCACACTTTTGATGGATCTTCATCAATTTGGGAAGAGATAGACTGGGTTGTATGGAAAGGTGCGCCCTCCCCCTCATCAAATTCTTGTGGGCGCTACTGAGCGTTCATTCTAATTACTCAGTCTTCAGAGTTTGAACGTCTGAGAAATTTCAATTTTCTAATCAATCTCTAGAGCTGGAGAGATTATTAGGAATCATTATTTCCTGTTTAAAGATTGCTCATGAATGGCAGGGGCAAGGGACAGGACAATGCTCTAAAAACAGGACAATATAAACATACATATATTCAGCTTCCAAGGCCCATCCCCATAAAGCTAGGACCTGGGATGGCCAGACAATGGCTGCGGATTCCATATCAGGTAGACCTATAGACTTTCCGGAACCCCTAGCTCTACATCACAAGGATGGAGAGCGTGCTGAAAATACTACAGACTATCGAGTTTGAGTGGGTTTTGAACTCTTATCTAACAGATTGCTAGGCAAGGACGTTCCCAATAGACTACCAAAAATTTTCATTGGTGCCATTGCTAAGGAAGCCAACGTTTAGGATGATTGACTGATTTTATCAAATACAATTGCGCCACAAATACTAAGGCCATCGAGCTATATCACAAAGGTTTTACGTAAACTGGTTCTCAAGTTAACATGCTGATGATAACCACTCTTATGCACTTTCCTTAGTGCCATGAAAAGTCTGGTCCTTAGATATCATATTAGACATTAGATGAATTTTCTATTAAAGGCCTTTAAAGTAGTAGGGAAAGCTCTGGTCCTCAGAGCAGAGGGTGTATTGACGTATTAAACTTACCACTTAGTCGTTTCCTATAAAAACTACAGAGAAGTTTCTGAATTAAGGGAGTTCATATCGAAAAACAAGTATTCAAACACTACTAATGAACATATTGAATAAATTCATATATGAAATTTGTAATCGAACACAGGGTTGAACATATTCAAAATTCTGTCACAAAAAATGATAGCCTGCTCTTTGTATATAAACGATGGAAATCATTAAACAATGAAAGAGATGCAAATCGAATAATGCACGGCTAAATGAACAAAAGTATGGCTAATGATTTGCATGGATGAAATAATAACGATAATTTCTTCATAAAAGAAACCGTTACTGCTACAGTTATGTTTAATGAAAATGTTATAGCAACACCGCAATGGGTGTTTACATTTTTTTTTTTTTTTTTTTTTTTTTTTTGCAAATGAAAACATATTTGTCTTGTAATGATGGACGTGAATGGTCGAGTTATTGGTATGCCAATGCTCATATTTTCTAAACAATACAGTACACAATATGATAATGATATAAGAATAACAGTTCACATTTCTAGTGAAATGGGTTGTTGTTAGATAGAAAAAGGGTAGTAAGAGTAACTTATAAAGGTAACTATGGTAAAAGTCTGATTAATTTCCGAAAAATCTTACATCGTGAACATTTGTTACATTCAGGTGTAGATTTACTGAAATTCAACTTTAGTTCACATTAGATTTTTGGAGTAAAATTGAGAAAATTATCATTTGGATGAAAATGCGTTTTCGATTTACACAATCCATCAATTTAAAAAGTGATGATACTATAAACAGCAAATTGTAAGACCTACAAACATAATTTCGTGAAGACAATTATGATATCCATTGACAGGTTACGATTCGGAAGGTTTGGGGAAATATTAATAGACAACAATGTGTCAAAAGGAACAAAATCATTTAGTGTTTTGCTTTTTGATTTTTTGATTGAGTCATGTCTCTGGGTGGAAATTGAACTCAAGGCATCCGAGTTACAACATTCCCTAACCACCCTGATGGTCTTTATATTAGTGGCAGATATAGCACACCGATAAATTCAGTACTTAGATATGATGATGATGAGAGAGAGAGAGAGAGAGAGAGAGAGAGAGAGAGAGAGAGAGAGAGAGAGAGAGAGAGAGAGAGAGAGAGAGAGAGGACCAATAAGTGATGTTGATCTGGATTTAACAATGGGTCGTAATAAAAAAAAATCGGCAATAGCAGCAGAATTGAAGGCATAAGAGTGTGACATGTCATACAAACAAATTGCAAGAGAATTTGGATGTTCATTGTCAACAGCTCGACCAGGGTGTCGAAGATGGGAGGGGTCAGGAAACCTCAACAACAGGCCAAAAGCTGGTGTGACCAAAAAATACTACCCCAGAGGATAGGGCGGTTACGGAAGTAGAAGCGCAAAACCTACTTTCAAATGCAGTAATCGAGACATGATATATATATGTATATATATATATATATATATATATATATATATATATATATATATATATATATATATATATATACGTATATATATATAATTATATATATATATATATATATATATATATATATATATATATATATATATATATATATATATATGTATATATATATATATATATATATATATATATATATATATATATATATATATATATATATATATTATGTTATAAATATATTATATATACTATATATATAAATATATATATATATATATATATATATATATATATATATATATATAAATATATATATATATATATATATATATATATATATATATATATATATATATATATATATATATATATATATATATATATATATATATATATGTGTGTGTGTGTGTGTGTGTGTGTGTGTGTGATGTATGTGTGTGATTTAAATAAGTACGATGCCGTACTTAATTAATATACTAAAAAGATTCCATAATGATATTAGACGTGTAGAAAACTATGTATATTTATGTAGATTACACAGCAAATTTTATAGCTTTTGTTCATCATCTGTGGATTTGGTCACATATGACGGACGAACGCTATAAAGATAGCTGTGTAATCTACATAAGTACACATATTTCTATACGCGTCTTATAGCATTGTGGTACCTTTTAGCATATGTATATACAGTATATATATATATATATATATATATATATATATATATATATATATATATATATATATATATATATATATATATATATATATATATATATGTACATATATTTATCTCCGAAAATCGCTATTAACGGAATCCGTGTACTAATGTCACCTATTCAGTGAAAACATGAGATAAAATTTTTGCCCCCATATCTTTCTTTGAGACATAAAAAAAGTAGGTAGTAGGTTGGCAACGGTACCAGCCACTCGTTGAGATACTACCGCAAGAGAGTTATTGGATTCTTGAACTGGCCATGCAGTATTATATTGGATCCCTCCCTCTGGTCACGGCATATTATTGCTTTGCCTACACATAAACTGAATAGTCTGCTCTAATCTTTCCAAGTTCTCCTCTGTCCTCATGTAGCCTACCTGACAACATAGAGATTCCTACCATTTTTCTTTTCTCAAAGGATTAACCACTGCCCTTTAATTGTTCACTGGCTAGTTTCCTCTGTTAAGGGTATAAGAGACTCTTCAGTTATGGTAAGCAGCTCTTCTAGGAGAAGGAAACTCCAAAATCAAACCATTGTTCTCAAGTCTTGTGTAGTGCCATAGCCTATATACCATAGTCTTCCATTGTCTCGTGGTAGAGTTCTCTTGCTTATGGGTACACTCGGGTACACAATTCTATCTTATTTCTCTTCCTATTTTTTTCAAAATTTTATAGTTTATATATGAAAGATATATTTTAACAATGTTATTTTTCTTAAACTATTTTATTTCAATTGATCATTACTTCTCTTGTAGTTTATTCATTTCATTATTTCCTATTCATCACTATGCTATTTTTCCCTGTTGGCTCCATTGGGCTTAAAGCATCCTCCCTTTCCAACTGTTATTATTATTATTATTATTATTATTATTATTATTATTATTATTATTATTATTATTACTTGTTAAGCTAAAATCCTAGTTGAAAAAGCAGGATGCTATAAGCCCAGGGGTCCCAACAAGGAAAATAGCCCAGTGAGGAAAGGAAACTAGGAAAAATAAAAAATTTCAAGAACAGTAACATTAAAATAAATATTTCCAATATGAACTAAAAAACTCTAACAAAACAAGAGAAAGAGAAATTAGATAGAATAGTGTGCTCGAATGTACCATCAAGCAAGAGAACTCTAACCCAAGACTGTGGAAGACCTTGGCACAGAGGATATGGCACTACCCAAGACTAGAGAACAATGGTTTTATTTTGGAGTGTCCTTCCCCTAGAACAACTGCCTACCATAGCCAAAGAGTCTCTTCTACCCTTAACAAGAGGAAAGTGGCCACTGAACAATTACAGTGCAGTATTCAACCCCTTTGGGTGAAGAAGAATTCTACAAGGGTTGTAGATTATCTAATGATAATAATACTAATAATAATAATAATAATAATAATAATAATAATAATAATAATAATAATAATAATAATAATAATAATAATAATATAATAACAATAATAATATGAAACATCAGAGAGAGAGAGAGAGAGAGAGAGAGAGAGAGAGAGAGAGAGAGAGAGAGAGAGAGAGAGAGAGAGAGAGCTAAAATGATGAACGCAGGAATAAACACACACACGGCAAAAACTAGGAACTTGCTAATGTCGGAGGGAACAACACAAGTTCCACTCAAAAACTTGAAGTGTTAATAATCCCTTCAGGAAATCATTTTAATTAGTTTAGCTCAAGCGAAAAAAGCTGTCTGATGCAGAGAGAGAGAGAGAGAGAGAGAGAGAGAGAGAGAGAGAGAGAGAGAGAGAGAGAGAGAGAATTTAAGCAAAAGGGGCTTATTCAGTAGTCTTGACCCTTAGGTTAATATACGACCAGATAATTAAGTGGGTAATTTTTCAAGAAAAGCAAGTCATAAAGAATGACTATTATTTAAATTTTCCTTAATAAAGATAGCCGTTTTTAAAGTACGTCTTCACAACACTACAATTAAGATGAGATAAAGACATTACAAATTAGCATAAGTATAGAGAATATGTTAATTATTCAAACATATAAGTAGAGTATGAGGTCGTATGAAACGACATATATTATAACAATAATGAAACTGGAAATTTTTTAGCAACTTTCACAATAAATATAAAACTGAAGAAAGATAAGAATAAGGAAAAAGAAAAAGACGCAAATGGAGTTTAAATGCTGTAGTTTGGAAAGGTAAAAAGATTATGTACTAACAATAACTTATAGGGGAAAATTTCCTTGAATTTGTACTTATAAAACTACAAAGGTCATACTAATACTACAAAAGAATGCATCCATTAGAAGTGACCATAATTCAAGTGAAACTATCAGAGATCGTGATTGATTGATTGATTTAAAGTTTTCTGACATAGATCGTGATATATTGCAGGAAAATTGTTATTGCTCGTTCTTGGTTAGGTTATGACTTTGTTAGATGCTCGAGTGGAGAATATAACTAAACCAGGACAAAGATCCCTTTTTATTTACCCTTTGAATTGCTGGATACCAATATTGGATTTAAAAGATAGGCAAGGAAACTGTCTTCTTCTTCTTCTTCTTCTTCTTCTTCTTCTTCTTCTTCTTCTGTTTTGATAGAATCAAGGAACCTTTTACTAGGTTTTGTTTACTAACAAACTTAATCAAATATCAGACTCAAGTTTGACAACGTATATTGATATTGACTTAACAATTAAACTATAAACACTGCATATTTGCTTAGCAGTAAAAATGATTAGCGCAACAATCACGTTTCCATATGTTTCCTATATAAAATCTTAACGGTAAAAAAAAGTCAAGATAACTTTTGAAAACTTTGTTCCTGGAAATAACAGGAAAATTTTATTGTTGAAAGGAAATTTTATTTTAAATAAACTGAAATAATTTGGTTGCTGGTTATGACCACCAAATGGTTTCTAGGACCCATTTTACTTTCGTCCGTTTTTGAAAAGTTTGCCTTATAACAAATGGTGAATCTATCTATCGGAGCAATGAAAGATGAATTTATTGAAACATTTGTTTTGTCCATCGTGTAGGGATTGTGGGCCATTGTGTCTCATACTGAAAATCTTTTGTAGGAGAGTTAGTGACACTTTAAATATCTATTGGAAAGAAGTCCAAAATCAATGAAATGTTAATTCAATTAACAAGAGAGAGAGAGAGAGAGAGAGAGAGAGAGAGAGAGAGAGAGAGAGAGAGAGAGAGAGAGAGAGAGAGAGAGAGTGAGATGACAAAAAGTTTGTAATAGCGTACAAGCGTTAAGAGGAAACCACTTTTTGCTTGGGAAGGATGGTTGTCATGGATATTAGTTATAGAAGTTTTAGAAAACCTTGTCTTGACGATAAGCAATAAGGTATAACTTTCGACATAACTGTTGACAATATTGTAAGCTATGACCTTATTCTAATTGCTCATCCAACATGCCATACAAGGGTAACTGCTTGTTTAAGAAATAATAGTAATGATACTCTATATAACAAACTAATATATTATGCAAACAAATTCATCCGTTGTGAGCTATCAGGTGATAGTAGATTACTTAAGAAATGTAACACTGAAAAGCAATACCGCATTTGGGAACATTTACCGCTTTGTCTAGGGCATTATCAAAGTTTGAAATATCGCCATCAATAATGTAGGTCAAAAAGTACCGTTGCAAAATTAGTTTTATTGGGAGTTCACGGTCAAGACTTTTTAGTGTGTAGTATTGAGCCTTATGGTGGAGACTAAAAACTTGAGATTAAGTACATACCTTGTACTACGTACTTAGATGGGAAGATCTGAATACAAAGGATGGTTATAATTATGGGAAATCTAATGTTAAATGCGCAAAGAACTAAGTGAACAACGCTGCCAGAGATTATTATCAAGACTAAGGAAAAAGGAATTTGATAGAGAGCAAGTTTTTGTTCAATGAATTACGATGAGAGTCAGCAGGTGAAGACAAGACACGAGAATAATATCAATTGAACATTTCCTCAGAGTAGATTATCACAGAATATATCGAATAATGTGCCATTTTTATGAAATTGAATAAGAAAAAGACTGGATGTGTTTACTCAAAAGGAAATTTACTAGCAAGAATCCCATCTAGAATTTCAAATGAGATGTGTACTGATAAAAAAAAGAATTATCAATGAAATGATCAAGATCTTGACGTACCACTGTACGTGACCTACTTGAAATCATACTATGAATTTGTTAAGGTTCAACTTCATTCCTCATAATTTGCACAATGCAATAATTTTAGCTTAATTTCTATCGGGGGATTTCATAACCACTGATCTATATTGTGGAGTGGAGTTGATGTGAAGAGCGTAGCATCATCTGTTTAAACTGCACGCTTATTAAACTGGAAACTAGGGAACAGATAAAATGCACTCAACACAAATAATTAGAAGTTTTGCCAAAAGACGTTCTAAAACTTTAGATAATATTGAAACTGCAGTAGTCAGCAGGACTAGTTACCACAAACATTTACCCAATGGAGACCACTACCAATTTTCCAAAAGTGCAAAATGAACCTCTTCTTGGTAACTGGGAAAAATAGCAGACAGTGTGGGACCTGTAAAATCGGCTACCTTTATGAAAAATAAAGTAAAAATAACATTTGAGACTGCGTTACCATAAGCATCAACGTCCAGTAAAAGTTAAAACTTTGCGGCATCAATAAATAGTTTGTTTAGCTTTAGGAAACCAAAAATGTGAAAGATTGAGTTTCTCCTTGCTTTATCTAATGTGAAACACATCAGCTAGAAGGGTTGTCTTTCCCTTCAGATAGCGAGTGAAAAAGAATTATTACAATTTAAGTAATCGAAATCTTTGTTATAATTGTTCTAACTATGGAGAGTTCTTGGACCGTGATATATTGTTAAGTAAGTTTGTTCTAAACCGGTCATAAAAATATGGACGCCTAAGCATGTTGTTCAAAGAGCTATTTTTGGGAATAACCCTTTCTTACTAATTACGACGGGACGGGACGAGGGGGCTGTATCTACAGCCTGTGAGACAGCAACAAAGAGATGTAGCTGGGGGGAGAGTGACTGCTCCCCGCACTCTAGTTTTGGGGTGTTTGAATGTGCGTGGATGTAGTACGGTAGAGAGTAAAAGATGTGAAATTGAAGTATGTTTAGGAATAGAAGGATGGATGTATTGGCCTTGTGTGAGACGAAGATAAAAGGAAAGGTTGAAGTGATGTTTGGTGAAATGTCTAGTAGAGTGTCTGGGATTGAAAGGGGAAGAGCGAGAGAGGGTGTGGCTTTATTGCTGAGTGAATGGATGACAGGTAAAGTAGTGGAATGGAAGGAGATATCATCTAGGTTAATATGGGTAAGGGTTAGGTTGGGTAAGGAATGTTGGGCGTTTGTCAGTGCATATGGGCCAGGTAGTGAGAAAAGTGAAGAAGTGCGGAATGAGTTCTGGAATGAATTAACTAGGTGTGTAGAAGGACTGGGTAGAAGGAACTATGTAGTTGTCATGGGTGATTTAAATGCTAGAGTGGGCGCTGGAGAGGTAGAAGGTGTCATTGGGAAGTATGGCGTACCAGGTGAAAGTGAGAGTAGTGAGAGACTGGTGGATAGGTGTGTTGAGCAAGAGATGGTGATAAGTAATAGCGTTTTCAAAAAGAAAGATAAAAATAAGTATACATGGGTAAGAGTGGCAAATGGAAGAGTAGTAGAAAGGGCATTAATGGATTATGTGTTGATAACTAAAAGAATGTTTGGAAGATTGAAAGACATGCATGTGTTTAGGGGTATGGCTATCGGTATGTCTGATCATTTTTTGGTGGAAGGAAAATTAGTTGTAGCAAAAGAGTGGGGGAATAGAGTAGGTGAATGTAAAAGGGAGCTAGTGAGGCTTGAAGAGCTAATAAAACCGGGGGTAAAAAATAAATATCAGGAAAGGTTGAAAATGACATATGACAAAATGAAAGTAAGAGAAACTGGCAATTTAGAGGAGGAGTGTGGCTTTATTGCTGAGTGAATGGATGACAGGTAAAGTAGTGGAATGGAAGGAGATATCATCTAGGTTAATATGGGTAAGGGTTAGGTTGGGTAAGGAATGTTGGGCGTTTGTCAGTGCGTATGGGCCAGGTAGTGAGAAAAGTGAAGAAGTGCGGAATGAGTTCTGGAATGAATTAACTAGGTGTGTAGAAGGACTGGGTAAAAGGAACTATGTAGTTGTCATGGGTGATTTAAATGCTAGAGTGGGCGCTGGAGAGGTAGAAGGTGTCATTGGGAAGTATGGCGTACCAGGTGAAAGTGAGAGTAGTGAGAGACTGGTGGATATGTGTGTTGAGCAAGAGATGGTGATAAGTAATAGCTTTTTCAAAAAGAAAGATAAAAATAAGTATACATGGGTAAGAGTGGCAAATGGAAGAGTAGTAGAAAGGGCATTAATGGATTATGTGTTGATAACTAAAAGAATGTTTGGAAGATTGAAAGACGTGCACGTGTTTAGGGGTATGGCTATCGGTATGTCTGATCATTTTTTGGTGGAAGGAAAATTAGTTGTAGCAAAAGAGTGGGGGAATAGAGTAGGTGAATGTAAAAGGGAGCTAGTGAGGCTTGAAGAGCTAATAAAACCGGGGGTAGAAAATAAATATCAGGAAAGGTTGAAAATGACATATGACAAAATGAAAGTAAGAGAAACTGGCAATTTAGAGGAGGAGTGGAAGTTAGTAAAAGAAAATTTTGTTGGGATTGCAAGTGATGTGTGTGGCAAGAAGGTTGTTGGAGGCAGCATGAGGAAGGGCAGTGAATGGTGGAATGAAGGAGTGAAGGTAAAAGTGGAAGAGAAAAAGAGGGCTTTTGAAGAATGGCTGCAGAGTAATAGTGTAGAGAAGTATGAAAAATATAAAGAGAAAAATGTGGAAGTAAAGCGCAAGGTAACTGAGGCAAAGAGGGCAGCTGACCTGAGGTGGGGTCAGGGATTGGGTTATTCATATGAAGAGAATAAGAAGAAGTTTTGGAAAGAATTGAAGAGAGTAAGGAAGGCTGGCGCAAGAATTGAAGAGAGAGTGAAAGATGGAAATGGGAGGTTGTTAAAAAGAGAAGAGGCAAGGAAAAGATGGGAGGAATATTTTGAAAGTTGACTGAATGTTGAGGATAATAGGGAGGCAGATATAATTGCTGTTGCAGGTGTTGAGGTGCCAGTGATGGGAGATGAGAATGAGAGAGAGATTACAATAGATGAAGTGAGGAGAGCACTAGATGAAACGAGAGTAGGAAAAGCGTCTGGTATGGATGGTGTAAGAGCTGAGATGTTGAAGGAAGGGGGTGTGACTGTACTTGAATGGTTGGTGAGATTGTTTAATATGTGTTTTGTGTTGTCAATGGTACCAGTAGATTGGGTTTGTGCATGTATTGTACCACTATATAAGGGTAAGGGAGATGTGCATGAGTGTTGTAATTCAAGAGGTATTAGTTTGTTAAGCATAGTTGGAAAAGTATATGGTAGAGTAATGATTAATAGGATCAAGGATAAAACAGAGAATGCAATCTTAGAAATACAGGGTGGTTTTAGAAGATGTAGGGGTTATATGAATCAGATTTTTATAGTAAGGCAGATATGCGAGAAATATTTAGCAAAAGGTAAAGAGGTGTATGTTGCGTTTATGGATCTGGAGAAAGCGTATGATAGAGTTGATAGGGAAGCAATGTGGAATGTGATGAGGTTATATGGAGTTGGTGGAAAGTTGTTGCAAGCAGTGAAAAATTTCTACAAAGGTAGTAAAGCATGTGTTAGGATAGGAAATGAAGTGAGTGTTTGGTTTCCGGTGAGAGTGGGGCTAAGACAGGGATGCGTGATGTCACCGTGGTTGTTTAACTTGTATGTTGATGGAGTGGTGAGAGAGGTGAATGCTCGAGTGCTTGGACGAGGATTAAAACTGGTAGACGAGAATGACCATGAATGGGAGGTAAATCAGTTGTTGTTTGCGAATGATACTGTACTGGTTGCAGACACAGAAGAGAAGTGTGGCCGATTAGTGACAGAATTTGGAAGAATGTGTGAGAGAAGGAAGTTGAGAGTTAATGTGGGTAAGAGTAAGGTTATGAGATGTACGAGAAGGGAAGGTAGTGCAAGGTTGAATGTCATGTTGAATGGAGAGTTACTTGAGGAAGTGGATTAGTTTAAGTACTTGGGGTCTGTTGTTGCAGCAAATGGTGGAGTGGAAGCAGATGTACGTCAGAGAGTGAATGAAGGTTGCAAAGTGTTGGGGGCAGTTAAGAAAGTAGTAAAAAATAGAGGGTTGGGCATGAATGTAAAAAGAGTTCTATATGAGAAAGTGATTGTACCAACTGTGATGTATGGATCGGAGTTGTGGGGAATGAAAGTGATGGAGAGACAGAAATTGAATGTGTTTGAGATGAAGTGTCTAAGGAGTATGGCTGGTGTATCTCGAGTTGATAGGGTTAGGAACGAAATGGTGAGAGTGTAAACGGGTGTAAGAAATTAGTTAGCAGCTAGAGTGGATATGAATGTGTTGAGGTGGTTTGGCCATGTTGAGAGAATGGAAAATGGCTGTCTGCTAAAGAAGGTGATGAATGCAAGAGTTGATGGGAGAAGTACAAGAGGAAGGCCAAGGTTTGGGTGGATGGATGGAGTGAAGAAAGCTCTGGGTGATAGGAGGATAGATGTGAGAGAGGCAAGAGAGCGTGCTAGAAATAGGAATGAATGGCGAGCGATTGTGACGCAGTTCCGGTAAGCCCTGCTGCTGCCTCCGATGCCTTAGATGACCGCGGAGGTAGCAGCAGTAGGGGATTCAGCATTATGAAGCTTCATCTGTGGTGGATAATGTGGGAGGGTGGGCTGTGGCACCCTAGCAGTACCAGCTGAACTCGGTTTAGTCCCTTGTTAGGCTGGAGGAACGTAGAGAGTAGAGGTCCCCTTTTTTGTTTTGTTTCATTTGTTGATGTTGGCTACCCCCCAAAATTGGGGGAAGTGCCTTGGTATATGTATGTATATGTATGTATGTATGTAATAATTACGAACATGATTCGTAACTGAAAAGAAGTGTAAAAGAAACCGAATTGATCATAATAAACTGTAGAATCGAAGTAAATTAATTTATTTAATCTTTTGCTCTATTGATCATAAAAGATATGTAACCTCGTTTCCATCATCCTGGTCTTATCTAAATGACAATTCTGAAATACGCATTGCTATTATCTAAATAAAGGATAAAAATCTTGATATATCTACCGATGATTCTAATATATCTTATTCTCTCCATTAACGTTTTGGATTAAAGTCATCAAGATATTCAAACTTTATAGAAACCAAATTCGTTAAAGTTGTAAGAACGGAACAATTTGAACTGGGTTTCAGCGATAAACCTGTCAAACAACCTAACCTTGTATTTTATGAGAATTTTCATGTGGAGGATAATTGCAAAAGGACAGCTATGAAAAGAAAAAAAAATAGGCAAATAAGTTTCACCAACTGCCAAATAAAGGTCAATACTTGAAACGTATGAAGGTATCATAGAGTCAACAATTCTTCGTGGTGCTGAAATGTGGTTGTTGAATGTAAATCCAACCATAAAATTTAAGCTTTTTAAATGCAAAAAAATAAGACCTGAATAAGCACGAAAAATAGAGTAAATAGATTTTTCGTTGATTTGGTCTCGAAAAAGAAAAGTGGGGAAGACAGATGAAGAGTTTTTCATATTGGCGATATTTGCACAAATGGTAAAAGAGAGAATGACTTTTGGAGTTTTATGTGGAAGGAGAGGTTAAGACTTGAGAACAAACGGATTTTCATATCAAGGAACCGTGAGTTTGTGTACAAATTAGGGGTGAATGGTGTGGCGGCTAATCAGGTTCCCTTGTAGGAATATAAAGCACAGTGACTCCTAAACATCTGGATCTCAGCATTGATAATGTGTCTATAATTGTGTATGACTCCTTTAAGATTTTAGGTGAGATTTTCGACGGCATATTTACTTTTGAGAAACATATTCGGCCTGTCTCTCCTTCAATTGTAATAAAAATGGCGTATTGAGAAAGCCTTGTAAAATTTTCGGTGATCAATCCATTCTGAAGAAATGTTTGAATTCTTTCATTCTATTTTGTTTCGAGTATTGTTCTCCTGTTTTCGAGTATTGCTCTCCTGTCTGGTCTTCAGCTAATGATTCTCATCTTAATTTGTTCTACAGGACCTTATGATCTGTAAATTTCTTATTCCTGATCTAGATATTATTCTCAGGCACCGTCATTCAATTAAATCATTATGCATGTTACATAAGATTTTTCATAATTCTGAACATCCTTTACATTCAGATCTTCCAGGACAGTACCATCCTAATCGTAATATTAGGTATGCAGTTAATTCTAACAGACTTGCCTTCTCCACTATGAAGTTCATTACTACACAGTACTCTAAAAGTTTTATTCCAGCTGTGACTAAGTTGTGGAATGATTTTCGTAATCGGGTGGTTGAATCGGTTGAACCAAACTTGCAGCATGTTTTCATGTTGAACAGACTGATATAAGTCTTTTTTTCTAGTTTGTATATGAAAGATCTATTTTAATGTTATTACTGTTCTTGAAATATTTGATCTTATTTGTTCATTATTTCTCATAAAAGTTATTCATTTCATTCTTTCCTTTCCTCACTGGGCTATTTTTCCCTGTTGGAGCACTTGGGCTTAGAGCATGTTACTTTTCCAACTAGGATTGTAGCTTAGCTATCAATAATAATAATAATAATAATAATAATAATGGGTTATTTTACCAAGAGAGATGTAAAATAGAAACTGGCAGGTTCTGTTATCTTATTGTTTGAATAGTCTTTTTGAGGAAACGCCATTTTGCTAAGGAAATCCTTTCAAAGATATGCAGATCTATGCACAAATACATCAGAATTACAGCCATGAATTACGAAACCAAGAAACACGGTAAAGTGACGGAACGATATCAAGAGTAATGAATTATATTGCGGCAATTTCGTAAATGATGTTATTATTGGAAGTGCGCAGAACGTGCCTCATCGTTTGCCTCTAATGGGTGAATGGCATTTCAGCACATATAATTCGGGTTAGTTGCGTCAAAAGAAACCGCACGACTTTCTCTTGGTTATTTATGACCGAAACGTAACAAATGACGTAAGACAAACGTAATCACCTTCGCTCTCATTTCCAGCGAAGGAGATATTGTTCAATATCGACCGTTTGGTCTAAATGAGTTTTTGAATTACGCTGCTGGAAAACATAATTACACTATTTACTTTTTATGCGGTTTCCGCTGTTTATATTTACGAAAATTTGGTTTGTCATGTGTTAATAAAAAGGAAATTTGTTTTCTCAGCGAATCACGAGTTTTGTTTATGGTACACAACACAATCAAAGGTAAATCCAATAAACGTTTACGATGTGCGAGGCCATTTGACGAATGACTGAAAATCTAGAAACACTTTCAGAGATGTCGGTGTATTGAGTAAATAATGAAAATAGTTCTAAAATTAGCGGTAAAGGCAATTTTAGCAAGAGATATATCCAGATCAAGGCCCTGCGCAAATACAGAATGAATGTACAGAGGAACAAAAAACAACAGCAACAATACACATCGCTTAGGTATTTTAATATGAGAACTTGCTTTAGCCTGCAATTTGTGAGACATATTAACGCAATTTTCGATTTCCACGCAACCCTACTCCTTTTAACTGAAGGTTAAAAATTGTCAAGGAAATAAATTTTGAATGAAGAAGTAATTCGAAAATCGTGGCGAGCAATTTGTGTGTGTATGAATAATTCCTTTTCCAAATAGTACTCATATATATATATATATATATATTATATTTATATATATACATATATATATATATATATATATACATATATATATATATATATATATATGGGTGTGGGGGGGTCAATGTACCTTTTTCCTAAGCCGGCGGATGATTCCCGAGAAATAAACACTAGACATTCCCGCATTCATACTTCAGCTAATGAATCGTAGAAGAACATCATATGCAGAAAACTTCCACAAATATTATCCGCTTTCTGTCTTCAATGTCTTCACATTTCTCAACTTTTCAGATTTTACTACAGTCAACCAACAGCATTGTACACTGTATATGGCTTTTGCTGAAATAAAGATTATTATTATTATTATTATTATTATTATTATTATTATTATTATTATTATTATTATTATTATTATTATTATTATTATTATTATAACCAATTTCGTAGGTTAACAAAGGCATTTTGTGATCATTATATTAAGCTAAGAAGGGAATCTTATTCTCACACAAGGAAGCTCTAAGGTACTATATATATATATATATATATATATATATTTATATATATATATATATATATATATATATTCAAATAAGCCATATATATTTTTGATATATTAATGTCTGGATTCTCTTAACGACCTCGGGATCAGAGCCCCAGGCGAAATCACACAAAGACAAGAGCTTGGCTCCGGCCGGGAATCGAACCCTGGTCGGCAAGCTTATATAGACAGTGACTAACCCACTTGTGATTTCGCCTGGGGCTCTGATCCCGAGGTCGTTAAGAGAATCCAGACATTAATATATCAAAAATATGTATGGCTTATTTGAATATGAGAAACACGTAAAAATGTGCAAAATTTATCATATATATATATATATATATATAGATATAGATATAGATATATATATATATATATATATATCTATATATATATATATATATATATAAAGTAAATATATATATATATATATACATATATATATATATATATATAGATAGATAGATAGATAGATAGATAGATAGATATAGATATTCACTATACTGAAAAAATAGCTGACATGGCACAAAGGAAAAATGTCACGCTTAAAAGAAATTTCGCCAAAAATACCAAGTCATCGACGAAGGCCACGGTTCTGACATTACTCGAATAAAATTGGAGTTCTCACGCGTAGTATTATTAAAAGTCAATTAAAGTCATTCGCAAGGGACAAGAAAGTTCGCAAGTAAATCAGAATTTACACACAAAAATTAGTGCAAAACAAAAGCTGTCCATTAAACAATAGCTGTTATACTATATAATCCGTAAGTGTTTGCAATGGTGCTTGAGTTAATTGTAAACTGTACTTTACGTGTACACAAATGTAGTTTATTCTCACAACTTATTTTTCATATACGAAAAAGACTTCACAAACACATACTCATTAAGATATAATAATGATAATAACGATATATTTCATTTTAGCTAACGTGAAAAAAAAATCCTTGCCTTCCTAAAGTAAAGGATACCCTTTATCACCAGCAATCCGTCCATAATAATTAATGCATTTTACCTGCGATGCTTATTGTAGAAGCAAAAGTATTAGTCTAACATTCAAGGTTAAAACCTTGACCCTTATTTTTAAGTTAATGTATTTATAGCATTATTATAATACTGTTTGTCTTTGACTGCATTGTGTATCATTACAGATTATCGACCCGTGAAAAAGATAAAAATGATAGATAGATATTGAGGACGACTGAAGTAGCGACCTACTTGTGACCGCATCTACAGTACATCGCTGGTTTCACATATAAGCTAAGTACTTGCTGTCTATCAGTTCATTGACTCACCAACTACCAGTTGAGATACTACCTCTAGAGAGTTATGGGGTCCTTTGACTGGCCTGACAGTATTACATTAGATCCTTCTCTCTGGTTACGGTTCGTTGTCCGTTTGCCTACACATACACCGAATAGTCTGGCCTATTCTTTACAGATTCTCCTCTGTCCTCATACATCTGATAACACAGAGATTACCAAACAATTCTTCTTCTCTCAAGGGGTTAGCTATTGCACTGTAATTTTTCAGTAGCCCCTTTACTATTGTTAAGGGTAGAAGAGACTCTTTAGCTACGGTAAACAGCTCTTCTCAGAGAAGGACACTCCAAAATCAAACATTTGTTCTCGACTCTTGGGTAGTGCCATAGCCTCTGTACCATGGTCTTCCACTGTCTTGGGTTAGAGTTCTCTTGCTCGAGGGTACACTCGGGTGCGCTATTATATCTTATTTTTCTTCCTCTTGTTTTGTTTAAGTTTTTATAGTTTATATTTATATTTTAATGTTGTTACTGTTCTTGAAATATTTCATGTTTCCTTGTTTCCCTTCCTCACTGGGCTATTTTTCCTGTTGGACACCCTGGGCATATAGAATCCTTATTTTTCAACAAGGGTTTTAGCTTTTCAGATAATAATAATAATAATAATAATAATAATAATAATAATAATAATAATAATAATAATAATAATAATAATAATAATAATAATGATAACATCTATTACGAGTAAGTATCTAAAGTTTACGTATAGTTCATCACACAAGTGGAGTAAGTCACATTTTTTTATTGCATTTTTATCTTTGGTTAAATATTAGTTATCTCTCTCTCTCTCTCTCTCTCTCTCTCTGTGTGTGTGCGAGAGAGAGAGAGAGAGAGAGAGAGAGAGAGAGAGACTCGCTGTGATAATTTACACAATTTTGTTAAAACGATTAGCTAAATCTTATTAATAGGATAAATTTTGTTTTCACTTTGCGTATTCTTATAAATGATTCACCAGATGAGAAGGTAGACAACGTATGAATAGTAAAATGAGGATTAAGAAACAGATAAAAACCAAAATTACTACACAGTCAAGCATAGCAACTGTGGTTAATGGTGCCATACATTTAAATTTTGTTTTTGCATGTCCCGGGATACTTTTCAATCAGGTAGGTAAATCTGCGAACCAGAGGTTGCACTAGACGAAGTGCTAATTATTCAGTTTGATTATTAATAAGCTAAGCGAATGGTCTATTAAACATAAGGCTTCGTCTTAGACTTAAGATGAGTATGTTAGCATAGATAAACTAATATAATTACTACAAGTAGCCCTCATCGCATCGTTATTGCTAACTATGTTAGAAAAATGTTTAACAAGGAGTTAGATATAAATTCTTCTGAAATAACAGTTGTTGATCAAGTCAAGAGACATACTATGAAGTACATGATTTTAGATCCAACACAATAGTAGAGGATTGAGGATTACATAGAGACATTAGTTTGAGGACCCTTCTACCGCTGGGTAAACCTTCTCAATCCTCTATTTAAGAGGACATTGCCGTGGAGTATGTAATACCAATTTTAGTCATCTTGATTTTAGTATTTTATGTAAACTTCGATTTGAGACCGAGCTGATTGCTAGAAATATTTTACATGCAAAAAACTTAAACCGAATTTAAACCTAGATAACTCTACTTTCAGCAGAGAAGTGTTTTAATTACTAATTATACTTTTGAAATATCTTATTGTTGCTCATGTCTTTTACAAATGTTTAAATTGCTTGTAATAATAATAATAATAATAATAATAATAATAATAATAATAATAATAATAATAATAATAATAATAATAATGATTTTATAATTAGAAGTGGATTTAGGTTAATGGGTATCGACCTGCATATACATAGATTTTTACAAGATGAGGAAATAATGCAGGTAAATGAGGTCACTGCTTTGTGTACCAAAGAAAGATGAAACTTGGCGAGCTTGTGTAGGTTTTCGTGAACTTAATTAGGAAACCACTCCCGATAAATTCACGATGTCATGTACCGATGGTATCATTAAAACGTTGGGAGAGCGGACGTGCTTTAAATTTTGATTTACTCCGTGGGTTTCATCAAATTCCTCTTGTGACAGTCAATGAATTATACACTATTTAGCACTCATAAACGGCGTACGCTGGCGACTAGTACATTCATGAGAAAGGTCAATATGGTTTTTGTAGTTAACAGATCCTCCAACAGATTTGACTTTCCCCTTCACCCAAGTCCAACCTCCTCTGATTGTATTTGTTCTTACGAAAAGTGGCTCAGCGACTTTAAATGAACGGAGTTATGGGTAATATTGTTTGCTTATATGAATAACTTAATTTTCTATCCAGCCTTTTGACTGAACATTTACATAAACTTGAATTGATGTTAAATAGATTATATGAAATTGATTTGAAACCTGAAATAAGTAAATATCATTATTTTCAAGAAAAATTTAATTTATCAAAATAATGTTGTTTAAGATAAAGTCCAAGCCTTCTGGTTCCAACTTCGGTTAAGCTTGTTTAACAGTTTTTAGATTAAGATTGGTTATTACAGAAAGTTCGCACATAATTACTCTGTTAAACCAGCTCCCCTAAGTGATGTATTGAAGAAAGATTTTACTTTTGTTTGGATGTTCGAACAGAAAAAAAGTTTCAAATTATTATTAAATAACCGTCTTAAATCACTAACCCTTATATTCCCTGACACCAGTTACTTTTTTTTTTTTTTTTTTTTTTTTTTTTTTTTTTTTTTTTTTTTATAAAGCAACAGATGCTTCAGATTATGGAGTTGAATGAATATCCAGTAGGATATTATCCTATTATATTCTATTCAAAACGAATAAAATCGTCTAATCCTAATGAGCACAAATCAGCAGTGATAGATAAGGAAGTGCTTGCTATTGTATATAGTTTATCACTTCAAGTTTATCATTTGCGTCTGTGCAGTAATTATACGGATTGAATACAAACACTTGACATTCTGGTTAAAAGTCTTTGATTTGAATCCCAAGAGGACTACATGGCTATTGATAATTCAAGAATTTTCGACAAAGATTAAATATGTGCATTGGAAATCAAATATATTAGCCAATGCTTTATCACGTAATACCATTTCTGGTGCTAAAAATTATTCCAGTATTTGGGATGATTTTCTATCTGTAATACCTTCAACTCGTATTAATAACAGATATGATTATTCTAATGATTATACACTGTTGAAATAGCCGCAATTTTAATCGGAAATTCTCCGTAAGAATATACTGTTCTCGGCAGTATTTCAGTAAAATACAGGCGACCGTAATTTTACCATACTCTGTTATTATCTTTTACAGGTTGGCAATCGCAATATCACTCCATTATGTCAATATATCCGTTTTTCAAACAATAAATGTGTGGCAACATTTACCGTTTTTACAGCAAATTTTTAACAGTGTATGTAATGTATTACAATTGATACTCATGATGATGATGTCGACATAAAAGTCGATAATGAATAGAATATAAGAGAAAATTATTCACGGATACCAGGTATTACAGAACAGAAACATGATGGTAAAGTTAAAATAATTTATGAACATTTAGAGTCCACAGGATTCATCCGCTTATAAGAAATACAAGATTGAATATAATTGGCTTGTTGATTATCTGTTATCTAAAACTATATGTACACGTACAATAATTAGAAAACTGCAGAATAAGAAATTCCTACCGTAGTGATACCTGGGTCGTTAATTCAAACAGTCCTTACATGGCTATACATTCATAAATTATATGATCATCCAGGTGTCTCCGCTGTTTATGAAAAGGCAAAAGTATATTCTATTTGAAATTTCTATATATGGGTATTACGATTTATGTGAAAAGTTATAGAATATGTCATACCGTTAAAGGTATATCAAATACGCACACGGCATTTCATTCCTACCCGATTCCCACAGTGCAGTTCGAAATAATAAATGTAGCCCTGTTAACGGGATTTTAGGATACCCAAAGAGGTTACAAACATCTCATAGTTATAAATGATGCTATGACACCATACGTGAGATTTTAAAAAGTAAAACGACACAAGAGTGCGAATATATAATTTATATTTCATGAAATTTTTGTATACCACCAATTAATTCCATCTTATTTCTGACTCTGGGGATTATTCAATCATCTTTTTCTGGAATGTCTTTGCAGATACTTAGATATATATAAAATACCTATAATTGTTTGTCACCCACAATCAAGTGGGTTAGTATACCATATTAATGGAAAAAGTCTATACATTACTACGTGTTACTGTTGGAAGCAATGATCCAAGTTAGGATTTAACCATTCCTGTCGTTAGATATACAATGAATACATCACACCATCCATCTATTGAGATGTCTCTTTATGAAGTGTTAAAGAATATGCAAGCGAGAACACTTTTTGACTTATCGCTTCGAGTATTATTCCTGACCCACTGCAAATGTAGTAAACTAATAATAGTACAACACTATATGAGTTGTAGCAAAGAAATTTGCTTAAGGCAAATATGAGAGCTAAGTCTGATAAGAATAAACTAGTTACCAAAACTATTTCTTATTCAGTCGGTGATGAATGTTATCTAAAAGTTAACGTTAAAATGGGTCTCACTTACAATTTGACTTCTAAATTGGAGTGCCTCTTAGGTGTCAGACCTGATAGTTTCAATGTTACTGGTAAAGAGCATACGTAATCTGAATGATATACGTAATGTATCTCTTTCACAATTAAGGGCTTAAGTGAGCATTTATAACTTGAATATATAAATTTTAATTACTGTTTGTTTCCAATGAAAAAAATGTATTCAATATTTTAAGATTTACATTTACATTATAGGGTGTATTTTCACATTTCTTTGTTTTGCAGGTTACTAAGCATGTTTATTCTGTAATTTTGCAGTAATGTTAGTGGTGCTTACTTCCATTCATGCTAGAGAGAAAGAATCTTAAGCCACCACAATATAATTATGGAAACATGTGTTTGCTTTTGTACAGTATGAAAAGAATTATTCATAGTATAGACATTTTTTTTTTTTTTTTTTTTTTTTTTTTTTTTTTTGTCTGAGTCAAATGACTTGTCATTTCATGAAGATATTAATAGTATACGTGAAACTATTCTTCAGTTTTTTTTATATCGACAACAAACTGGTGTTGTTGAATGATGGAATTAATTTTACTGTACTATTAGTGATATCTACGTTTGCATATGTATTATAGTTTTAATAAACATATATTATCGACTTTCATTATATGAAAGACGAGTCTCGTACCTTACAAATGATGAAAAAAATCCTCTTTCACTCGGTATGAATTGGATTGTTCGTAACAGTTACATTATTTGTAACAATCGAATTTGTACTAAGGTAGGGTACGAGAGGCACCTGGTCTACGCCAATGGCACTTATGATGTGACACTGTGAGTCATCTCTCAATAACTGCATCTATGTGCTTCCTACTGGCTGCGTCATCGTAAAGAAGAAATTAAGGGACGACTGCGTCATCGCCAATGAGGTGTCTGGAATCGTCATCACATCGCATCGTATTGCCTCACATCCGAATGCCTCCTTGCGTCCTTACTTTTTAAGTTGAGGACACCTGTCATATATATGTCAAAACCTAAACCAGGCGTTGCTTTCATGAGGACGATAAAAAGACATTTATTTAGCCAACCATTCAAATGGTTTAGTTATGAGGATAGCCACCCCAGATCTTGTTTTACGATTTTCTCACATAGGCAGGTTAACTGTTTGACTGTTGGTATGTATATATAACCCATGCTATTGAAAAGTAATATTGTTACATATATATAAAATTGTTTAGGGGCATATTTCATAACTTATATTTTTAGTGTCTACCTCATATCAAACATGTTTTCATGATTCTTTGCAAGTTACAATTTTGCTTATTCTTCATTTTGAGTAAGGTATATACAACCTCCGCTGTTTTATTTTCAATTCAGGCATATAGTTTACTCTTATTTTTGTAGTCGTACCTCGTGCACAGATGTCTTGGTGAGATTCTACCACTAGAGAGTTATAGGGTTCTTTCGCTGGCCAGACAGTACTACGTTGGATCCTTTTCTCTGGTTATGGTTCATTTTCCCTTTGCCTATACATAATCAGAATATTCTGGCCTATTCTTAACACATTCTCCTCTGTCCTCTCACACCTGACAACACTGAGATTACCAAACAATTATTTTTCTCTGAAGGGGTTAATCACTGCACTGTAATTGTTTAGTGGCCACTTTACTCTTGATAAGGGTAGAAGAAACTCTTTAGCAATGGTAAGTATCTCTTCTATAAGGACACTCCAAAATCAAACTATTGTTCTCTAGTCTTGGGTAGTGCCATAGCCTCTGTACCATAGCATTCCTCTGTCTTAGGTTAGAGTTCTTTTGCTTGAGGGTACACTCGGGCACTCTATTCTATCTTATTTCTCTTCCTCATGCTTTGTTAAAGTTTTTATAGTTTATATATGAAAGATGTATTGTAATGTTACTATTCTTAAAATATTTTAATTGTTAATTATTTCTCTTGGAGTTATTTTCATTTCCTTTCCTCACTGGGCAATTTTCCTTGTAGAAGCCCTTATAGCATCTTGCTTTTCCCGCTAGGGTTGTAGCTTGGCAAGTAATAATATTAATAATAATCGAATTTCCTTGTTTCTCGATGGAGGTAAAAGGGCATACCAAATCAGTGATTTGAGATATAAGAGTCAAGGAAAAGGAAGTCTGTCGGTGTACATTGTGGAATATTTGCTGACACTTCCGTTCCCCAACCGTAAAAGATGTGCCATCATCAAATGCAAGGTGTCCCGAAACGGATGCATTTATGAGGGGCCAGCTTAACTTATGTCCCTCATATACAAAAGGTTCAATAATAATATATTCTGTAAACAAGAGGGTAATTAAGTAATTCTGTTGCAAAAAAAAAAAAAAAAAATACCTTTTCAGTTGAGCCACGCTACTAGAGAGAAAGTAGTTTATTGAAGTAAGAACCCTTTTTATGAAAAGTATTTATGTGGGTCAAACCCCTATTAAGAGGAACACTATGGTTTTCACCATAACATATACAGTAAAAGAGCAGTTGCATTACCGCTTATTTGAAACTTTGAAACAGTACTATTTCATTTGCTGACATTTGTAAAATAACAGCTATTACTGAGGAGGCTAATGTATAAAATGCATAGGTATTAAAAATCCACATTTTTACATCGATTTGTATTCTCTCAAGGTCCTTAGGAGCTTTCGTTCATAATATTTTTTTTTTTTTTCAGCCTAAAGACATTAAATTTTTTTCAGTGTTTCGTATAACTAAAATAAAAAAGATATAAATATGACCTTCAAGTAAAAGTAGGTGTGAACGTTAAACAGATGAATTAACCAAATAAGGCAGTCGTCAGCCAGTGAACTGCCTGTTGAAGTTAATATAGTCTGTAACCAGATGTACAACAACCAGGAACGTGTGCGATGCTCAAAGCAGTGGTTCCTAAACTAGGAACCTTGGTTCTCTAGGGGGCTATATATATAAAAATGTGTGAAGTTATTTGAATTGCTGGCAATACAGTTGAATGCTATTACTTATTCCATCGGTATTATTGTACTGTGATGGTATGACAATGGCAGGACACAATCAGGCCTTAGAAAAAGATATATTCAACGAACAATATACAGAATTAACATCAAAGTTCAGGAAATTTATGGCAAAAGAAGAGAGCATCAACCTCATCGCCAGCACTTGCTCAGAATCAATATAAGAAACGACATGATACAGTGGCTAAAGCTCTCCATTGGAGTCTCTGTAGAAAATATCAAATATAATGTAGCAATAAATGGTATGGACATCTACATTAAGCTGAAGTAGAAAATTATTAGATTAAACTACTCTGGGATTACAGTATAAGACGGGCAGGGTGATACGAGTACATCGAATAGACGTCACTCTAGTTGACAAGACAACGAATAAAGTATCACTCGTAGATGTTGGTGTATCGTGGGACTCGAGAGTGGAGTTCAGGAGAGAGAAAAAGTAGAAAAGTACCACGACTTCCAAATTGAATGGATAAGGCTATACAATATGCAAGTAGAAGTGGCGCCAATAATCATAGAAGCAACTAGGGACTCTTCCTAAGTTTCTGTAAAGTCAGCCCCAGAAGGTAGGAGCCGAGATATCCCCAGGATTTATGTAATAGAGCGACTACTTGAAACAGCACATATTAGTGAGGATTGATTGATTTGGAGTTTTCTAGCATCTTCATAAAGTGAGGAAATTGATGGATTCCTAAGGAAGTTGGATGTAATCTGGAACACCACATTATAAACCACCAGTCTTTGTAGACTGTAATTAAAATAAATTACACTTCCACCAGAGAATATTGCCATCATTTTTATCAAGTCTACGGATGAAACACTCCTTATTTATATGATGACCGTGAATGTATGTACTGTAACATTTTATTAAAGTCTGTAGATAGAGCATCCCCCTTTTCATATGTTGACCGTAGATGGTGAAAAGAGCAATGTTGATCCAGAATTGCGATCTTGATCGGGATCACATCCAAATTTTAATGGGTTCTTCCGTAGCATAAAAATGTGAAAAGTTTTGACGCAATTTTGCTAACAGACAAATGAACTAACAAATAAATAAAATCGAGGTAAAAACATTAACTCCTTGGCGGATGTAATGATAATAATGATAATGATAATATATGTATACACGCATACACATACACATATGATATACACACATATACACACACACGCATATATATATATATATATATATATGCCCTGCTGCTTCCTCCAGTCACCTTGGATGACCGCGGAGGTAACAGCAGTAGGGGATTCAGCGTTATGAAGCTTCATCTGTGGTGGATAACGAGGGAGGGTGGGATGTGGCACCCTAGCAGTACCAGCCGAACTCGATTGAGTCCATCGTCAGGCTGGGAGGAGCGTAGAGAGAGAAGGTCCCCTTATTCTTAATGTTCGATGTCGGCTACCCCCCAAAATTGGGGGAAGTGCCTTGGTGTACATACATATATATATATATATATATATGTGTGTGTGTGTGTATATATATATATATATATACATATACACACACACACACACATATATATATATATATATACATATATATACACACACACACACACATATATATATATATATATACATTTATATTCCTCTTATTTGCTGATTATCAGCGATCTTATTTACTACCTGATTTTCTCAATTAGTAACAATACAATTGAACACAATCAGTTATTCTGTTTCTACTATTATATGCATACTGCTTGGCAGATGTCTGCCATAAAATTTTGCACTATTTCCACTACATACTATACTCGTTGGTAGATATCCGCTCACATAAAAATCACATTATAATAATTTGTTACCATTATTATTGATTTTTTCTCCTATTATTATTTTCATGGCTATTTCTACTATCGTTATCATTAGCATTATTGTTATCATTATATGACCATGTACTGAAATAAATTATCATTTCATTCTGCTATTACCACTCGAAGAAAACGTAATACGGGAAGTTTATGAAACTTTTGTTTGTTGCGTCCGTCAACCGGAAGCTTTTCTTCGATGAATAAGCCAAGAATGGCTGTCCGGAAATGAGCCACCTGAAGGACGAAGGGAGCTTCGGAGAAACGTAATGGCCCAGACTCGCGTAGATGGAGATCAGTCAGTGACTGAGAAGAATATTTCTAGCAAAGCCTGCCAGTGAGAGATAAAGATATATATCGAGAGAGCGAGTGGGACTAAACAAGACAGAAAAGATATAGTCGGCGTGTGGAGGAGGGGGGTGAGTTAGGGTAGTGGGGAAAAAATATCTCTAAGTCTCAAATAATGGTCTAAAGAAGGCCCGTCGATGCCTTCATATTCGTTGAATGCATAAACGGGACATATGGGTCCTTTGGCTGCCTGCCTATTGTCATCTTTGAGAAAATTTTATCCCCTCTTCGATTCTGTGATGGAGGAGAAGTTGATAGGTCTGAATAATGATAGGAAACAATTATAGGGAATGATTGAAAGCGCCGAGAGCCCTTCCAAATACTAAAAGGCTACTTGTCATGCCCTTATCACCCCCAACGCAAACCTAAGGGGCTTCACCATCACACTAGACGATAGGGAAAACACGATCTCAAGCTCTTGTCACTTAAGAGCCATTTTCCCTCGGGGATGCAGAGCGGAGAGGGTCCTTCAAACAAGGTTTGACCGACGATGAGGGGCCAAACTGAACAATATCGTTCTGCTCAAATGTACAAGACCATGTAACAGATACGGTGTCGGTCCCAGATGAAGGGTAGCTTGCCCCACTATGTTTCGTTCACGGTCGTATTTTCAAACTTAAAATTTAACCAATTTAACCCATTAATTTAAATAATAACCCCCACGGGCAAATATAGGGCTTCATCTAATAAATACTAACCCAAGTTCATATCCAATAATCTACCATTTCATAGCTTCAAATTGAGAACGCTTAGTCATGTTTTTCATACTGCTTCCCAACGAACGAGAGAGGAAAGGAACTATGAATTCCGAAAACTGGACGTAAATAATATAGATGGTATCGCATTGTTAGGACGTAATGGAGCACAACTGCTACAGTGGCGCTGTGTTCGCCCCCGCGCACTCCCGCGCTTTTCCCCGAGAGTGAGAGAGAGAAAGTAAACTAATATTTGAGAAGGGGATATTGAACATTACAGCGCGAACAAATAGCTAAAACAATGCAAGGCCTTGAAATAATAGCAATGACGAGACTTCACCAGCCATTTTTACCAATCTGTATCACTGGGCAGGATAAAAGAATATGAAAGAGAAAATCATATAAAAAGGGAGCACTATTGGGATAACATATATCACCGTAAATTTCGAGCCTACAGCTTCATAACACCAACCGGGAGATGGTTATCGTCAGGGACCCAAAAGGCTTCCGATTATCCCCATAAAATCTAAATAACAAGGCTATCGCCCTCGTTCGAAACCTTTCATAAAGCGTGAGATGGAAGTCCATTGGTATCCCTTCAACTTCTTGTTACTGACTACTGTATATTCGGATACTGAGATTCTGGGAGTGTACTGTGTATGTGCTATGCGGTGTACGAAGTCGTGTAATACACAAGATATGTATATATATATATATATATATGAGTGTGCGTGTATATATATATATATATATATGAGTGTGCGTGTATATATATATATATATATATATTATACATATAAATCATCTATATATATGTGTATGCATATATATATATATATATATACATATAAATCATCTCTATATATACAGTATATAAATCATCAAAGTTGACATAGAAAAAATGACCCCGAGTGTCGAGAGTGCCTCTCGTCCCTCCACCACACACATACAGAACAATTGTGTTTATTTTATCAATTCTCGTTCTAACAACAGTGATCCGGAGTCCATCACAGATGTCGTGAGAAATCTTTTCACGGAAGAAGATATCACAATTGCATATGTCTCGTGCAAAGACTATATGCCCGACGGCATTCGGAATGATCGAAATGCAAAGAGCCTGTCTTCTCAGAAGAAAATCCCTCTCATGTCAACATGGCTCAAAACCACAACAAATGTTACCATTTGCGCGGATAACCCATACACCCTACCTCCGGCCCAGCCAGCTGACCTAAATATAGTGACTGTACATAACACTGCAGTAAAAGCCTTGGAGGTATCAATTTCGCTGTCAAATACCTCTGAAGATCTCCGTGCAATCCCTGATGCAATCGCTGCAATGAGGCAGCAAATCAGTGATGCTGTAGGGCAGCAAATCAGTGATGCAATCGCTGCAATGAGGCAACAAATCAGTGATGCATTGGGTCACCAAATCAATGATGCCATCGCTGCAATGAAGCAGCAAATCAGTGATGCAATGGCCCTGCAAATCAATGATGCATTCGCTTCAATGGGGCTAAAAATCAATGAAAAAACAAATCAAATTGGAGAGTTGAAAGGAAAATGTAATAAGTTGAATGACCCCACGGACCAACCCCAACTGCCACTTGAACAACCCTCATCTGACCCCACGCTCACCTCGGAACCACAAAACACCCGCTCTAACCTGCCTGTTACAGGGCCAAGGATCGTTACGAAGCAAACACCAGTTTTGAATACCACCACCTCCCCCTCCCTATCGTTAGACAGAAGAGATTCAATAGAAGTACCATAAACACCTACCTCACCCCCCTCCCCCTCTGCGACTGACTCATATGCCAGGGCGCTAATGTCAAATGCCCAAGACGTCGACGAGGGATGGCAGACCTCCCAGTGAAAGACAAAGTCCCGACCGCAACCGCAACCACAAACAGGTCAAGCAGCATTCATCCGGGAATATCCCCCCTCACCACCGCCCAAAGAGATGCCACGTCGTTGTCCACAACCTGCATTCCTCAGTGACTGAAGATGCCATCAGGCTCTGGGTTAGGGATATAACAGGATCAGACCCCCTCATTCTTCATAGCCTCAAGTGTAAGACAGTAGGTCAAGTTGCATACAGGGTTTCCTATTTATTCCATCATCGAGAGCTCCTGGTAGGCGAAAACTTTGGCCCAGGAGCATATGTGTCCTTTTATGATCATAAAAGAGATCGCCCTCCCCCAGCGACCCTAGTCCCCCAAAGTCACCTACGACAATCAGCCTCCCCGGTCAACGCCCCAGCACCAGCCACTCCCACGCCCCCTAAGATTTCTGCTCTTATCTCCAAAGGTCGACGAAATCCATGGAGTCATTAAGTATTTTGTCTTGGAACATATACGGGATCAAGCGGAATTTACCTGTCCTTAATGAGTTCTGCAATGATTTCCGTGGCATTATTGCACTGCAAGAAACCTTACTCCTCCCCCATGACCTGGCTATCAGTGATTCGGTTCATGTTGATTATAACAGTTTCTCTATCTCGTCGATGGTTACTCACGACTACATCATTCGAGGTCGTCCGAAAGGAGGTCTCTCATTTCTATGGCATATATCTCTGGATAAGTGTGTGAAACCAGTGACGTATCAAACTGACAGACTTCTCGGCCTGCAAGTAACGATCGAAGGTAAAACCATATTAGTGATTAATGCATACTTCCCCTGGGAGTGCCAGTCAAACTTTGATCAGTATTGTATATTACTAGGAGAAGTCCAAGGTATTATTAATGATACCACCGCTGACCATGTGTGCATAATAGGAGACTTTAATGCGCACCCATCCAGACTTTTCTATAATGAATTACAGTGTCTCTGTTCTCAACAATCTCTTCAAATTAGCGATGTTGCCATCCTGCCTCCTTCGTCCTTTACGTACATGCAAAACAGAAATAATATGCGCATCACATCCTGGCTTGATCATTGTATTACCACTGACCGCCTGCACAGCTCTATCACTGAATGTATTATACGATACGACCTTTCGTCTGCATTCGATCACATACCCATACAGATCACATTTCACACACCCTCCCTCCCGGCGGTACCCATCCAAAGGGAGAGGCTACCTTCCATCTCATGGAATTTCTCCAACCTCCAAAAATCCACTGCATTCAAAAGCTTATCTGAAAGTAATCTCCGCTCGATAATTCAACCTGCTGAAGCCCTGCTCTGCAATAATCCTAATTGCCACAACGAACAGCATAAAACAAAACTGAAGGAATTCTACGTAAATATCATAAATGCCCCACGGAGCTCGGGATAGACACGTTTAGACTCTCTAGAGGTAACCATCGAAACATACCTGGTTGGAATGACTTAGTTAAAGACCTCTATGCACACTCTCGAGAAATGTTCCTTCTTTGGAGGAACGATGGTAGCCAGAGAGAAGGTCCCCTCGCTCTTCAGATGAGACAAGCAAGAGCCCAGTTCAAACTTGCTCTCCGTCAATGTCGTAGCAACGAAAATCTGCTACGAGCCGATGCACTGTCCAGAAAATTGACCAACCATGACTTCCCCCATCTTTAGAAAGATATCAATTCTCTAAACCCAAAGTCAAACAAATTATCCCAAAGAGTATGGGATACAGTTGGCGAAGAATCCATCGCAAGAATGTGGGGGGATCACTTTAGTACCATCCTAAATTGTATAAATGATCAAGATACCCGAAATGAAGTGGATACTCTCATCAATGTCAATATGGATTTTCAATATAGTGACCGTATCTCCCCGAGTGACGTGTGCGAGGCTATCAAGAAATTACCTAGTAACAAGGCACCCGGCTGCGATGGCCTTCCTGCCGAGGCTTTCAAATTCTGCCACCCTATAATTTATATCCTATTTTCTGCACTATTTAATGCATGTATATTACACCAATATCTCCCTGAAACCCTGCTACTTGTCCACTTAATACCTCTCATAAAAAACAAACTGAAGGATGCCAGTGACCCAGGAAACTACTGCCCCATCGCCATTACAACAATTTCATCGAAAATATTTGAATCTCTTCTGTTCCGTCTCCTTGCACCATTTCTCCACACCGCAGACAATCAATTTGGTTTTAAGACTAACCACTCGACTGACACCTGTATATATATTTTAAAGGAGTTATTGAATTTCTATATATCCTTGGCCTCCCCTGTCTACTTATGCTTCGTAGACGTGCGGAAGGCATTTGACAGAGTAAACTATCTGAAGCTCTTTTTGAAACTACGCAAAAGGGGAACTCCTCTATATCCCATCGGTATATTATACTGTTGGTTCACAACACAACAGTTCTGTGTCAAATGGGGCAATGTCTTGTCCCAGCAATTCGGCTCATCTAACGGTCTCAGGCAAGGAGGCATCCTCTCACAATACTTATTTAATGTTTACACAGACGACTTAAATATCAGACTGAATTCACTTCCCATTGGTTGTACGGTTAATAATAATAATAATAATAATAATAATAATAATCTTTATTTCAGCAGAAGCCATATACAGAGATACAGTAAGGGTACAGTGATCTTACACTTTTGACAACGGTACAAGAAAAAAAAAAAGATGAGAAATGCAATAAATCAGTGATATATTATAAACATCAATTAGCAGGTTGACCACAGAGATCTAAGGTTTGGGTAACAAAGTCACATAAGAATTAATGCTTAGCAATGATGATACCATTCATATTAGCAAACAAAAAGAGAGGGAGAGGGAAAAAAAAAAGAAAACAAAATGGAGATGACAATGATAATATGTTGGAACAGAAATTGCTTGAAAATGAAAGAACACTGGGGAGGAAAAAAAAAAAAAAAAAATCTAGTCACTGAGCAGGGGTGTGAAGGAAATACAGGACATCCAGACAACAAAGATGTAACATAATAAAACACGTTATCATAACAATACTGGGAATCATACCAAAGTTATTTAGTGATGAGGATTTGGCATAGCCACACTATCAAATATTAGTGAATACAATTCATTGTACTGACGCTTCCGTATTCCAGGTTTCCCACAGTTTGGATATTATTCTCGCTGCACTTGCAAGCACATTTTGAATTAGGGGATTTTCACTAGATCGTAGGCGGGAGGTGAGACTTACTATAGAGCGACGAATGATGGTTTTCAGGTTATCCAGTCCATTTTCAACAAACATCGCTGAAGCTGAATGGTGCCTCGGGGTATTGGTGAGGCGCCTTAGGATATCATTGTGTATGACTGTGATACGTCTCATCGATTCTCGCGTATAGTTTGCCCATAGCGAGCAGCCGTATACGTTATAGCAGTAGGTTTGAAATAGGAGTTTTTTGATATCTTGGCGGCAGAAGGCAAATCTTCTCGTTACCATGTTCCCTAGACAACACAATTTTCGACGCCTGTTTTCAATGTCAGGTGTGTCCTTTAAATCTTTCGTAATGATGTGACCTAGGTAAGGAAAATCATTGACAAATTCTAGCTGATGGTTTTGAAGGTAAATATGTGGATCTTCTACGAAACGGAGCGATCTAGGAAGGACAGACATGCACTGTGTCTTCGATTCGTTATAGATTATGTCATGTTCAATAGCGTATGCGTTGCAAGTATTGATGAGACGTTGTAAGCCTTGAGCAGAGGGGGAGATGAGGACCATATCGTCAGCGTAGCAAAGGTTATTTATGGTAAAGCCATTAACCGTACACCCAATGGGAAGTGAATTCAGTCTGATATTTAAGTCGTCTGTGTAAACATTAAATAAGTATGGTGAGAGGATGCCTCCTTGCCTGAGACTGTTAGATGAGCCGAATTGCTGGGACAGGACATTGCCCCATTTGACACAGAACTGTTGTGTTGTGAACCAACAGTATAATATACCGATGAGATATAGAGGAGTTCCCCTTTTGCGTAGTTTCAAAAAGAGCTTCAGATAGTTTACTCTGTCAAATGCCTTCCGCACGTCTACAAAACATAAGTAGACAGGGGAGGCTGAGGATATATAGAAATTCAATAACTCCTTTAAAATAAATATACAGGTGTCAGTCGAGTGGTTAGTCTTAAAACCAAATTGATTGTCTGCGGTGTGGAGAAATGGTGCAAGGCGACGGAACAGAAGAGATTCAAATATTTTCGATGAAATTGTTGTAATGGCGATGGGGCGGTAGTTTCCTGGGTCACTGGCATCCTTCAGTTTGTTTTTTATGAGAGGTATTAAGTGGACAAGTAGCAGGGTTTCGGGGAGATATTGGTGTAATATACAGGCATTAAATAGTGCAGAAAATAGGATATAAATTATAGGGTGGCAGAATTTGAAAGCCTCGGCAGGAACGCCATCGCAGCCGGGAGCCTTGTTACTAGGTAATTTCTTGATAGCCTCGCACACGTCACTCGGGGAGATACGGTCACTATATTGAAAATCCATATCGACATTGATGAGGGTATCCACTTCATTTCGGGTATCTTGGTCATTTATACAATTTAGGATGGTACTGAAGTGATCCCCCCACATTCTTGCGATGGATTCTTCGCCAATTGCATCCCCTACTCTTTGGGATAATTTGTTTGATTTTGGGTTTAGTGAATTAATATCTTTCCAAAGATGGGGGAAGTCATGGTTGGTCAATTTTCTGGACAGTGCATCGGCTCGTAGCTGATTTTCGTTGCTGCGACATTGACGGAGAGCAAGTTTGAACTGTGCTCTCGCTTGTCTCATCTGAAGAGCGAGGGGACCTTCTCTCTGGCTACCATCGTTCCTCCAAAGAAGGAACATTTCTCGAGAGTGTGCATAGAGGTCTTTAACTAAGTCATTCCAACCAGGTATGTTTCGATGGTTACCTCTAGAGAGTCTAAACGTGTCTCTTCCCTGGCTCCGTAGGGCATTTATGATATTTACGTAGAATTCCTTCAGTTTTGTTTTATGCTGTTCGTTGCGGCAATTAGGATTATTGCAGAGCAGGGCTTCAGCAGGTTGGATTATCGAGCGGAGATTACTTTCAGATAAGCGTTTGAATGCAGTGGATTTTTGGAGGTTGGAGAAATCCCATGAGATGGAAGGTAGCCTCTCCCTTTGGATGGGTACCGCCGGGAGGGAGGGTGTGAGAAATGTGATCTGTATGGGTATGTGATCAAATGCAGACGAAAGGTCGTATCGTATAATACATTCAGTGATAGAGCTATGCAGGCGGTCAGTGGTAATACAATGATCAAGCCAGGATGTGATGCGCATATTATTTCTGTTTTGCATGTACGTAAAGGACGAAGGAGGCAGGATGGCAACATCGCTAATTTGAAGAGATTGTTGAGAACAGAGACACTGTAATTCATTATAGAAAAGTCTGGATGGATGCGCATTAAAGTCTCCTATTATGCACACATGGTCAGCGGTGGTATCATTAATAATACCTTGGACTTCTCCTAGTAATATACAATACTGATCAAAGTTTGACTGGCACTCCCAGGGGAAGTATGCATTAATCACTAATTGGTTTTACCTTCGATCGTTACTTGCAGGACCGAGAAGTCTGTCAGTTTGATACGTCACTGGTTTCACGCACTTGTCCAGTGATCTATGCCATAGAAATGAGAGACCTCCTTTCGGACGACCTTGAATGATGTAGTCGTGAGTAACCATCGACGAGATAGAGAAACTATTATAATCAACATGAACCGAATCACTGATAGCCAGGTCATGGGGGAGGAGTAAGGTTTCTTGCAGTGCAATAATGCCACGGAAATCATTGCAGAACTCATTAAGGACAGGTAAATTCCGCTTGATCCCGTATATGTTCCAAGATAAAATACTTAATGACTCCATGGATTTCGTCGACCTTTGGAGATAAGAGCAGAAATCTTAGGGGGCGTGGGAGTGGTTGGTGCTGGGGCGTTGACGGTGGAGGCTGATTGTCGTAGGTGACTTCGGGGGACTAGGGTCGCTGGGGGAGGGCGATCTCTTTTATGATCATAAAAGGACACATATGCTCCTGGGCCAAAGCTTTCGCCTACCAAGAGCTCTCGATGATGGAATAAACAGGAAACCCTGTATGCAACTTGACCTACTGTCTTACACTTGAGGCTATGAAGAATGAGGGGGTCTGATCCTGTTATATCCCTAACCCGGAGCCTAATGGCATCTTCAGTCACTGAGGAATGCAGGTTGTGGACAACGACGTGGCATCTCTTTGGGCGGAGGTGGAGGGGGATATACCCGGATGAATGCTGGTTGACCTGTTTGCGGTTACGGTCAGGTCGGAACTTTGTCTTTCGCTGGGATGTCTGCCATCCCTCGTTGTCGTCTTGGGCCTTTGACATTAGCGCCCTGGCATATGAGTCAGTTGCAGGGGGGGAGGGGGGAGAGGTAGGAGGGGATGGTACTTCTCTTGAATCTCTTCTGTCTAGCGATAGGGAGGGGGAGGTGGTGGAATCCAAAACTGGCGTTTGCTTCGTAACGATCCTTGGCCCTGTAGCAGGCAGGCTAGAGCGGGTGTTTTGTGGTTCCGAGGTGGGCGTGGGCTCAGATGAGGGTTGTTCAAGTGGCAGTTGGGGTTGGTCCGTGGGGTCATTCAACTTATTACATTTTCCTTCCAACTCTCCAATTTGATTTGTTTTTTCATTGATTTTTAGCCCCATTGAAGCGAATGCATCATTTATTTGCAGGGTCATTGCATCACTGATTTGCTGCTTCATTGCAGTGATGGCATCATTGATTTGGTGACCCAATGCATCACTGATTTGTTGCCTCATTGCAGCGATTGCGTCACTGATTTGCTGCCCTACAGCATCACTGATTTGCTGCCTCATGCGATTGCATCAGGGATTGCACGGAGATCTTCAGAGGTATTTGACAGCGAAATTGACAATTCCAAGGCTTTTACTGCAGTGTTATGTACAGTCACTATATTGAGGTCAGCGGGCTGGGCCGGAGGTAGGGTGTATGGGTTATCCGCGCAAATGGTAACATTTGTTGTGGTTTTGAGCCAAGTTGACATGAGAGTGATTTTCTTCTGGGAAGTCATGGCTTTACCATAAATAACCTTTGCTACGCTGACGATATGGTCCTCATCTCCACCTCTGCCCAAGGCCTACAACGTCTTATCGACACCTGCAACGCATACGCTAATGAACATGACATAATCTATAACGAATCGAAGACACAGTGCATGTCTGTCCTTCCTAGATCGCTCCGTTTCGTAGAAGATCCACATATTTACCTTCAAAACCATCAGCTAGCATTTGTCAATGATTTTCCTTACCTAGGTCATATCATTACGAAAGATGTAAAGGACACATCTGACATTGAAAACAGGCGACGTAAATTGTGTTGTCTAGGGAACATGGTAACGAGAAGATTTTCCTTCTGCCGCCAAGATATAAAAAAACTCCTATTTCAAACCTACTGCTATAACGTATACGGCTGCTCGCTATGGGCAAACTATATGCGAGAATCGATGAGACGTATCACAGTCATTCACAATGATATCCTAAGGCACCTCACCAATACCCCGAGGCACCATTCAGCTTCAGCAATGTTTGTTGAAAATGGACTGGATAACCTAAAAACCATCATTCGTCGCTCTATAGTAAGTCTCACCTCCCGCCTACGATCTAGTGAAAATCCCCTAATTCAAAATGTGCTTGCAAGTGCAGCAAGAATAAAATCCAAAATGTGGGAAACCTGGAATGCGGAAGCGTCAGTACAATGAATTGTATTTACTAATATTTGATAGTGTGGCTATGCCAAATCTTCATCACTAAATAACTTTGGTATGATTCCCAGTATTGTTATGATAACGTGTTTTATTATGTTACATCTTTGTTGTCTGGATGTCCTGTATTTCCTTCACACCTCTGCTCAGTGACTAGATTTTTTTTCCCTCCCCAGTGTTCTTTCATTATTTAAGCAATTTCTGTTCCAACATATTTATCATTGTCATCTCCATTTTTTTTCTTTTGTTTTCTCTCTCCCTCTCTTTTTGTTTGCTAATATGTATGGTATCATCATTGTTAAGCGTTAATTCTATTGTGACTTTGTTACCCAGACCTTAGATTTCTGTGGTCAACCTGCTAATTGATGTTTATAATATATCACTGATTTTAGTGCATATCTCATCTTTTTTTTACCGATGTCAAAAGTGTAAGATCACTGTACCCTTACTGTAACTCTGTATATGGCTTCTGCTGAAATAAAGATTATTATTATTATTATTATTATTATTATTATTATTATTATTATTATTATTATTATTATTATTATATGATGCATATAGTATATAGATACTATTCAACATTAAGCTGCAGCCACCAGCAAAATTCGACTTAGGGAAAATAGAACAAGAACACGTGACTCATGATGGCCATTTTCATATTATAGACATTCTTGAGTTATGGTTGAACGCCTGCCCAGAAAACTTCCACAACAGTAGTCGCTTTATTCTCCTTCACATGGAGGGTCACCATCGCACCCTCACCATTTAACTCCATCTTTCACTCCTACCTAAGAAGGTCTTCATTACTAAGACCGATTTCATATCCTCTGTTCAGCACTCTTTAGGTCTTCCTACCTTCTCGCTCAGGACATTTACGAATCATATTTTCACCAGCTATTAATATTACCTCTTATCCTAGTTAAAAGACCAAACAATCTAAAAATACTGTATTTTTCCACTTGTGCTATTCTTTATACCACATCTACGTTTCACCGCAAATATAACCTTTTTTTTCTTTCTTTTCGCAGCTCATATTACGCAAACATTTCCCCTTATCAGATTCAACCTTTTTTTTTTTTTTTTTTTTTTTTTTTTTTTTCATTTGCATTCAAAACCCACACTCCCTTTCAATAAAAGTTCTCCCTCTTAAGGATTTGCAAAAGAGGACACTGAACTTAGGTTTCTTTGCAATTGTGAGGTATACGTTCACTGATCTGACCAATTTAAGAACAAAGAACTTTTTGGGAAACGATCCTAAGTAATTTTCTCTCAGAATCGCATATCTCTAGTCGGCCATTGATTGGGGAGAAGGTAAAACCCAAGACCTACAGATAGAGTAGGTCAGTTCACGCGCAGCTTAGGAGAGCAGCGCTGACGTGACACAGGTGAAGCTGACTGGCCGAATCTTTCTTTTTTTTTTACATGAATTTTGCTACATCCGTTCTTTTTTCATTTCTATACGGATATCTAAGTGTATGATTAATATTTTCTTTTATTGAGGGTCGTATAAATATCATAGATGTTTTAATTTGATATTAAAAACTAATCATACCCATGTAAGAAAAAAATATATGCTTATAGAGTATTGAATCTTATTTAATCTACAGTTGATAGCTACTGCTACACATACAAGAGGAATGGTGGAAAAAAATTGCAAAAAGTTACACAACCTGTGCTTAATACAACACATCAGTCATTTTGCGATCTTACTATACTGTCATCTTACACATTGTCATCTTACTCATTTTTTTCTTACTCCTTTTATCATCATACTCATTTCCCCATCTTACTCATTGTCATCTTAGTAATTTTGTTATCTAACTAATTTTGTCATCTTACTCATTTTGTCATCTTACTCATTTTATCATCTTACTCATTTTGTCATCTTACTCATTTTATCATCTTACTCATTTTGTCATCTTACTCATTGCTATCTTACTCATTTTATCATCTTATGCATTGTCATCTTACTCATTCTGTCATCTAACTCATTTTATCATCTTACTCATTCTGTCATCTTACTCATTTTATCCTCTTACTCATTTTGTCATCTTACTCATTTTGTTATCTTACTCATTTAATCATCTAACTCATTTTGTCATCATACCCATTCTGTCACCTTACTTATTTTATCATCTTACTCATTTTGTCATCTTACTCATTATCATCTTACTCATTTTGTCATCTTACTCATTCTGTCATCTTACTCATTTTATCATCTTACTCATTTTGTCATGTTACTCATTGTTATCTTACCCATTTCATCATCTTACTCATTTTGTCATCTTACACATTTTATCATCTTACTTATTGAAATCTTACTCATTTTATCATCTTCCTCATTTTGTCATCTTACTCATTCTGTCATCTTACTCATTTTATCATTTTACTCATTGTCATCTTACTCATTTTATCATCTTACTCATTGTCATCTTACTCATTTTATCATCTTACTCATTTTGTCATGTTACTCATTGTTATCTTACCCATTTCATCATCTTACTCATTTTGTCATCTTACACATTTTATCATCTTACTTATTGAAATCTTACTCATTTTATCATCTTCCTCATTTTGTCATCTTACTCATTCTGTCATCTTACTCATTTTATCATTTTACTCATTGTCATCTTACTCATTTTATCATCTTACTCATTGTCATCTTACTCATTTTATCATCTTACTCATTTTGTCATCTTACTCATTCTGTCATATTACTCATATTATCATCTTACTCATTTTATCATCTTACTTATTTTGTCATCTTACTCATTTTATCATCTTACTCATTGTCATCTTACTCATTCTGTCATCTCACTCATTTTATCATGTCACTCATTGTCATCTTACCCATTTTATCATCTTACTCATTCTATCATCTTACTCATTTTATCATGTTACTCATTTTGTCATCTTACTCATTTTATCATCTTACTCATTTTATCATCTTACTCATTGTCATCTTACTCATTCTGTCATCTTACTCATTTTATGATCTTACTCATTTTCTCATCTTACTCATTTTATCATCTTACTCATTTTGTCATGTTACTCATTGTCATCTTACCCATTTCATCATCTTACTCACTTTGTCATCTTACTCATTTTATCATCTTACTCATTTTATCATTTTACTCATTGTCATCTTACTCATTTTATCATCTTATGCATTGTCATCTTATTCATTTTGTCATCTTACTAATTTTTTCATCTTACTCATTCTGTCATCTTACTTATTCTGTCATATTACTCATTTTATCATCTTACTCATTTTATCATCTTACTTATTTTGTAATCTTACTCATTTTATCATCTTACTCATTGTCATCTTACTCATTCTGTCATCTTACTCATTTTATCATTTTACTTATTTTGTCGTCTTACTCATTCTGTCATCTTACTCATTGTATCATCTTACTCATTTTGTCATCTTACTCATTCTGTCATCTTACTCATTGTATCATCTTACTCATTTTATCATCTTACTTATTTTGTAATCTTACTCATTTTATCATCTTAGTCATTGTCATCTTACTCATTCTGTTATCTTACTCATTTTATCATCTTACTCATTGTGTCATCTTACTCATTGTCATCTTACTCATTTTATCATCTTACTCATTTTGTCATGTTACTCATTGTCGTCATACCCACTTCATAATCTTACTCATTTTGTCATCTTACTCAATTTATCATCTTACTCATTTTGTCATCTTACTCATTCGGTGGTCATCTTACTCATTTTATCATTTTACTCACTGTCATCTTACTCATGTTATCATCTTACTCATTGTCATCTTACTCATTTTAACATCTTACTCATTTTGTCATCTTACTCATTCTGTCATCTTACTCCTTTTATCATCTTACTCATTGTCATCTTACTCATTTTGTCATCTTACTCATTCTGTCATCTTACTCATTTTGTCATCTTACTCATTGTCATCTTACTCATTCTGTTATCTTACTCATTTTATCATCTTACTCATTGTGTCATCTTACTCATTTTATCATCTTACTCATTTTGTCATCTTACTCATTCTGTCATCTTACTCATTTAATCATCTAACTCATTTTGTCATCTTACCCATTCTGTCATCTTACTCATTTTATCATCTTACTCATTTTGTCATCTTACTCATTGTTATCTTACTCATTTTGTCGTCTTACTCATTCTGTCATCTTACTCATTTTGTCATCTTACTCATTTTGTCAACTTACTCATTTTATCATCTTACTCATAGTCATCTT
>NC_090732.1:93671524-93679024 GCF_036898095.1 Palaemon carinicauda | reverse complement strand
AAGTCCCATATTTGGTGGAGGCGAAGCTTGCATGACACCTTTCCTCTTTTATTAGTTCGGCTAATTTTCTCTGTGGGTTGCTGTGGTCCACCTGTGGTATCTGGGGTCTTTTTCTTATTGCCTCTATTTAAATTAGATTCTTTATTCCTCCAATTTTCCGATATAGTGTAAGGAATTCTGTCTGGGCTACTTTTTGTTCTGATTAGCTAATCAACTTCACTTAAGGCATAGCAGTGGGTAGATTAGCTTGTTAGTATTGGAGAATTTTTCTTAAGTTATTCTTTGAGGATAATATTTATTTCAGCTCCTCTTTTTAAATCATACTCTAAGTCTTATGCCTTTTTCAGAAAAGAAAATGTCAAAAAGACCCCAATTTATAATTGATTTTTTTTTTTTTAACAAAAATCTACAGCATCAAGGTCTGACACTTCTGAGACCAATGACCCTACTTTAAATATGGAAGTAGAGGCTGAAGAGACCTCTGAAATAAGCAAGACGGAAAAAGTTATTCCACAACCTGAGGATTTGGCAAAATCTCCTCATCAGCATGATGTTACGCAAAGAGCTACTTCTAGTGATAAAGAAGTACCTGAGCATCAAAATCCATCCCATACTAAACATGATATTGCCATTGTGTTTGAGAATGGTGTGAGAAGTTTAAATATGGTAAAAACTATTACTGATGTCGACAAAGAAACTCCTCAAAAGTCACTGGATGCCTCCAAAAAATTTCAACTTTCCATTTACTATTAAAGAAGGAAAAAGGCCACAGAAAGTTTACCTTGGTATTTAACACATCACTAGAGAAAAGTTTGGGAATTTCAAATATTCACTTACATTGCAAGGGGTTATTTGTGTCCCGTGTGCATTGTTTGTAGGTGTGGAAGCTGAAAACAGAAGAGGAAAGTTTACGAGCTTAGGATATCTTGTCAATAAACCTTTGTAAAAATATACCCACTTGACGGTAGTAATGGCTATTTAACTGAGTATCTAAAATTTGAATACCATAAAACAGCAATCTGCTTAACAGATGGATTTTTACATTCCTTGAGACCTCAGACTACTGCTTAGATGGATGTTGATAAACAACATGCAAAGAATGTCAAGGAATCTCGGGAACGTCTAACCCCCATCATTAAGACCGTTATCTTGAGTGCTTGATTTGGCATAGCCTACAGAGGCCAACGTGGTTTCTTCAATAGCTGCTATTCTAACCCACCGAAATGAGTTATCACCGAATTTTATGAAGGAAAACATTCAAAATTAGAAATTAAAATCATATATAAGATGAGGAAGATCATAAAAACATTACTAACGATCGAATGGTTCACATTCTGAGGATAGGTGACAAGTGACAACTGAAACCAAATGGTATTATGGGAGAGAACTGGTTAGTATTTGTGGCTGGAAATTAGTCAAGATCAGCATACCAAACTTGCCAGGTAACGATCTAGTGATAAAGAAACTTTAGAAATAAGCAACCAATGAGACATTCATTCCAGCGGCAAAGTTGCTGAGGTGTGAGCGAATGAATGTATGAATCTATTTTCAAATCCCTTGATTAGTCAATAGCCGATGTCAAACCCATGACTGTACACTTTTCGGCAGCTGTAAAAGCTGCAGTCCTCACCTTCAGAAACAGCATATCTTTAGAAGGATGACCACAAATCCTTACCCTCTATGCTTTGTCTACGTCTTTATAAATCGAGTGGTTAATGACTGTACACTTTACTGATGTCTTCCTTTCTCTCGATTAAGATGAGTTCTTATAAATCGATCATGCCATCAACCACATTAATTTTTTTATTTCATTTTTTATTTTCGTACCAAGCTGTCATTTCTTTTACATATATTTAGATATTCCGTTGCATTTTCAGAAACAACAAAGAGGATTTACAAAATTTCTCCCCTACACCCTTAAAATCAACATAAGGGAATATTCCAACTATATGGATAAGACACTTTCGTTACGCATACCACGTGATTTATTTAGAATTCATTTATTGGTCCTGAATTCACAATATGTCAATGCTATAACACTTTAGAACGACAAAAATAATGTTCTATTTTTTATCTGGGTTCATCGTTTTTTTTTTTTTTTAATGCTAGTGTTTATGCATATTAGATGAGTTTAAAATACCTAATTATGCTGAAATACCGTAATAATATCTGTAAACTAATTTGTCTTAAATGTAGCCATATGAAATATGCCTTACAAAACTCACTGACCAATAACGGCAATGCTTACTATAGTACGTACATACAGACAAATACACACACATGTATATATATATATATATATATATATATATATATATATATATATATATATATATATATATATATATACATATATATATATATATATATATATATATATATATATATATATATATATATATATATATATATATATGTATACATACATATAAATGTGTGTGTATTTGTTTTTGTATAAAAAATAATGCAAAGGATAATATGGCTACATCCAAGAAAAAGGAAATTTTAGGGATATAAAAGCGTTTCCTTTAATCTGCTTATAAAAAAGATATAACTGTTGGGTTTTGACAGGACAACTGAGGAAATACTCTTGCCCGAAAGGTCGACATACGTATTGAATAGATACACAGTGTAATTCTTCATGGATTAGAATTACAATTTGAACATCATAAAAAACCCGGCTGATACTGAGTTGAAAGGAAAATTTTAAATATTCAGGTTCTATGAAACACTGGGGAAAATGCGGTAAAAGGTTTATCTTGTTTCCTTGAATAAACATTGCCAAATTACGTATGAAGTTCATATAAATTCTAAAAGTCAATAATGTGAACAATTCTTGACTTGATTAAAAATACACCATAATATAGTTATCCTCATAAGTTTTTATATTCCCGAACCAGTTTAATGCATAGCTACATCATCTTCTATTGACTCCACATTAAACCTAGGAAAAAAAAAAAAAAGAAGAAATGGTTTCAAGAAGCAATAATTCCTAATTCAGTATATATCCAGATTACTTGGTAAGTTCACTTCCTGTTATAATGTAGATGAATTATATAGTGCAATAACTGTAATTACCGTAGCAGAACATTCCAACATCATAGTTGTAAGAAAACAACCGGTTTCCAATTGCTCTATGTACAAATGATAAAGACGTAGCTTTCCGATCATGTGGAAATGCCACCATTTGCACAACTGATGTACCATCAAGCATGATGTATAATAATTGGTCGAAAAAGTAACTGAGGCAAAGCAAGCAGCTAAAGTTCAACCATTTTGATTACATACGCTGACTCGCAATTACATTCTCCCCTAAAATTAGCTTTGCTACGAGAGAGAGAGAGAGAGAGAGAGAGAGAGAGAGAGAGAGAGAGAGAGAGAGAGAGAGAGAGAGAGAGAGAGAGAGAGAGAGCATAATCCAGTGAAAAATGGAGTAGTATAGGGAGGCGATTCAAAATTAAAGGTGACTATAGTTTGTCATTTGTAATAAAAAAACAAATTATAGTAGTTATAGCTGTCGCTATTAATTGAGAACATGGATTAACGAACCACCTGGTTTAATATAAATTACGAGATATCCACAACAGCAGAAGCCTTTCAGAGATAAACGGACATGCTTTTGATACTAACAAAAAATGTAAAAAAAAAAATCATTATTTTTCAAACCTTATTGCCCTCTGATTCATACATGCACAGCTATATAGTCATGGCCAGTCATTTAAAAGCAAACTTACTTCTCAGTATATTAATTTTCTTAGAAAGTTTAATTGGCTATATCCAGTAATCTATGGTTGCTTCCAACTTCTATGAAAGACTATCCGAATGCTCATCATAAAAATTAGCTCGTATTCCCAAACAATTTTGGAATCATTCATCATTGGCTTGGTGATGCTGATCATCCTTGTGTGATGTTATTACCCAGCAAAAATGAACTGTCATACCATGACAGATTAATAAAGATAGGAGCTCTAAAATCTGCATAACCAGTTGATGCTTTGCGTTAATTCTTGAAATGCTTGTTATATATTCGAGGAGCCAGTGTAAAAAAACAAATATTCGTTACCCCTTCTAAAATTAAGTATAATTTAGTTATAAAACTGAGAACCAGGATAAAGTCAAGCTGTGGTTAATAACATGAAACTCCGCCCCACGTTCAACGCTGACAGAAGATTTAGTTCTTTCAGCATAAAGTGTGTAACCTTGTCAGGTATCAAAACGAGTTCTTTTATAGATTTAAAACCATACAAATTTTGAAAAGGTTAGTAGGTCTTTCCAGTGATAGAAAGATTTGTAATAATCAACTTCTTGTATCTCCATACAGAAACTCAAAAGCCATCATATCAACATCTATGTCATTTAGAATTCTTTCTCTGTGAAAGAAAGGATTGTCGCTTGATAGGCAATTTTTAAGAGTAAAAACACACTTGATTACATGGAATTATACATACATAAACATATATCAAAGACTGATTAATTTTGCATCAAAGTAGATCTTAGGTTAGGTCATGATTCCCAATCTTCCTACTGAAGGATTTTTACATAAATTTGTAATATAAGAAGCCTGAAGCCTGGTGACTAGTATTCCTGTAAGATACAGTTAGGTATTGGTGAAGATTTCCTACTTAATCCTTAAGTAATCAATTGCATTCAATACATCTTTTGTAATGAGTTGTAAAAACGTAGATCTTAACTACTGTACTCCCTTATTTTCAACATTGTCCAATGTACCCAATGTTACCGAATATATGAACATATTTCATGTTACCTTCGACTTAAATATTCTATTACGTAACATTCATGGACTAATGCTGAAAAAATATCCATTTTACTTTCCATACTTTTAAAAGTAACGGCATTAACCTTAAATGTTCGAGTCTCCTGTTCTATTTTCATGTATACATTGTCCTTCTGTTGAACTGTCACCAAACTTGGGAAATTGAAATAATTCAAAGCATGTTACTTCTTTCAAGATAATTATGAGTCAGGCTATAGTCAGAAGATGTTACACTTCGCCATTTTCTAGAGGCTCGATTTCAATGTGCATGTACCTACTCGCAATAAACTTATTTTAAGTACATGAAATGACAGTGCAGCTCTCGACGTTTTTAACAAACATAAACAAACGGAAATTTTTTTTATCGAAATGTAATCTGCCATCAGGAAAAGCTAAGAGGGTAAAAGATATATTAATTAATATTACTATATCACCAGCAAAAAATATGAATTAAACAACAATTAACATATATGATTCTCTTTCATACTAATCAGCACTTGTTAAATGTATAAAAGAGCGATTAAAACGACTTCAATTCACTGCAATACCAAAACAGACACTATAAGCAAACGATGAATAGAAATACAAATATGAATTTCCCCTTGAAATGAAAAAGAAAAGAAAAACAATACAACATTAAAATCACTAAGAAAGAAACGAAAATCAATTCAAAGCTGAACACTTCACTTCTACGCGGGAAAACAGGAGCAGCGTCAATATTAGCAAATCAGATTATTGAATCACTAATCCAGACAGTCTGCTTTTCCATAGGCCCTTAGGGAGTCTATTACAAAGGGGAATTATATGATCTCAATGTCGACCCCTTCCCTTATACCGACCGTCTCTCTCTCTCTCTCTCTCTCTCTCTCTCTCTCTCTCTCTCTCTCTCTCTCTCTCTCTCTCTCTCAAAAAGCACATATGGCCCCATTTTTATGGAAAAACCATTTATTTGGGACAGTATATACAGCAGCATTCAAACAAAACATGGTCAGCTATGGTAATGAGGCATTATTGCTTACATGCCATTTATTCACCATGGATAAGAACTTTATCGCAAGAAACATTCTGAAAATAACCTAATTTCAAAATCACCAAATTTTAAGCCTACGGCTGTTTTTGAGCTTGAATGAGCATATAAGCGCAAGTGTTTTTAAGATTTTAAGTATTTTCATATGATTTAAGCTTTCAAAATTGACTTCCTTTACCTTATCGTTTTACGCATTAACAATTTTATTTTTTTGAGTTTCTTCATTTCCATTTTTCAGGGAGCTTTTCATTTCAAATAAAGTTGATTTACTTTAGTATTTTAAAGCTTATACATCTTTCTATCTGTCAAATAAACACGCATGCAAATATAGAGTATATATATATATATATATATATATATATATATATATATATATATATATATATATATATATAGAGTATATATATATATATATATATATATATATATATATATATATATATATATATATATACACACACACACACACACACACACACATATATATATATATATATATATATATATATATATATATATATATATATATATATACACACACACACACACACACACATATATATATATATATATATATATATATATATATATATATATATATATAAAACAGCCTCCTGACTTCTCAGCAAGTCTTAAAGTTATTTAGTAGGAAGTAGGTTGGCCAGGGCACCAGCCACCCATTGGGATACTACCATTAGAGAGTTATGGCGTCTTTTGACTAGCCAGGCAGTCTTACATCGGATCCTTCTCTCTGGTTACGGTTCATTTTCCCTTTGCCTACACATACACCGAATAGTCTGGCCTATTCTTTACAGATTCTCCTCTGTCCTCATACACCTGACAACATTGAGGTTACCAAACAATTCTTCTTCACCTAAGGGGTTACTGCACTGTAAATGTTCAGTGGTCACTTTCCTCTTACTAAGGGTATAAGACTATTTAGCTATGGTAAGCAGCTCTTCTAGGAGAAGGACACTCCAAAATCAAACCATTGTTCTCTAGTCTTGGGTAGCGCCATAGCCTCTGTACCATGGTCTTCTACTGTCTTGGGTTAGAGTTCTCTTATTTCAGGGTACACTCAAGCACACTATTCTATCTAATTTCTCTTCCTCTTGTTTTGTTAAAGTTAATTTAGTTTATATAGGAGATATTTATTTAAATGTTGTTACTCTTCTTAAAATATTTTATTTTTCCTTTTTTCCTTTCCTCACTGGGCTATTTTCCCTGTTGGATCCCCTGGGCTTATAGCATCCCACTTTTCCAACTAAAGTTATAGCTTAGCAAGTAATAATAATAATAAAATCAAACAAAAACACTTCAACAATTAGTTAGGTTTAATTTAGGCGTGCATTCGGAAATTGATTCCGGCCATAAAAATCGTCAGCCGAGTACTGTGGCAGTTGGCTAGGCCATGGCACCCTCTGTGTCATCTAATATTAATTTACGTGAGTCGAAGGCTGTGTTTCAGTGCAATATATCAACCCTGATTGGGATTTGAACTCAGGATCAAGCAGAGGAAGTCCTTGCTGAAAACCATTGAGCTATCTCAACCCAACCATTAATACTTGCATATATATATATATATATATATATATATATATATATATATATATATATATATATATATATATATATATATATATATATACATGATTAAATTGACTATATGATTATATATATAGTGATTAAATTGTGCTTC
>NC_090732.1:93656524-93661524 GCF_036898095.1 Palaemon carinicauda | reverse complement strand
TTGTACAATAGACTATTGATTTCATCCATCATCTTTGGACTTGGTCATATTTATATATTTATACAAAAACAACAAATGCTACCATTTCTAGACCACTACAGGAAAAGGCCTCTGACATGTCAGTTCACATCTGGTGTTTGGCCAGTTTCCATTACCATGCTGGCCAATGCAGATTGGTGATGGTGGGAGATTTTCGTCTGGTTGATGGCAGCAAACTAACCTAGCATGGGTGGCCCTGATTAGTACAGCTTTGCTGATCATGGTAATACACAAACACATTCACCACGTTAAGGTATCCCCACTCAGAAAGGGTTTATTTATATATGTGGACAAGAAATTCAATTATCATTCCATGTTCTGAAGACTCTTAATATGATAGAATCAAGCATTTCTCTTGAATAGAATAATGATTATAGATTAAGATTAAGAAGGTTAATATTCCATAAAGGAAGAAACAAGGTAATACACATAGCACCTGAAGGAGACTATGGGAGAGAGAGAGAGAGAGAGAGAGAGAGAGAGAGAGAGAGAGAGAGAGAGAGAGAGAGAGATTTATAACCCTAACGAAACGTTTATCTAGGCAAGGGGTCTGTTTAATCACCAAGACCTGGAACCTTATAGATACTGATGACATAAGCAGGTAATGTCATGTGATACTGTAGTCTACCGCACACAATTAGGCTTATCAGGACACGCAAATAGAACAAAAAATAAGATATTAATCTCACACAAGGGACCGAAATTAAGATATTATCTCTTTGACATCTGAAAATTTTATGTCCCATCAAAATTGAAAGTCTCTCTCTGGGCCTCTAGATCAGAACATAAACGGAATTTTTGACGCTGTTAAGGATTTTCAGGATGTTTTGATATCGAGTGCCATTGAACTCCTTACCGCGAGTTGAGGACAGACACCAAAAATATCTATATTTCGATACCTGTAATGAGCAGGCAAGGTGCGGCTTCTTAATTGAAACCAACTTATATTAAAAAATATCTCTAATATGAACATTATTCATTAGAATGAACTGCGGCAAACTTGTTCTGCTGTTACATGCGTTCAACCTCTTGGACTCTTGTGCTCGTCTGCACAACTTCAAATGTCTTAACACTGTATACAATGGACGTTTCTGTACGAATTCGCGTCATAGTTTATAAATGAAAAACATGGGGAGACACAGATATCTACAGTATGCAGGACTGTAAATTATGAAAGTGAAAAAGACAGGTAAAAGTTTGGAACACAAAAGGGTCCTTGTTTAGAAAAATCCCTCCGCAGATGAAACCCGAAGGCCACGTGTCAGTTAACGGAGATCTTATTATGGAATAGTTTTTAAGGCAATGTTATCTATCAAAATGCTCTCCATTTTATGGGGATCCTAATGAAGAATTTTCGTACTTGTTATATGACATTTACTTAAGAAATCATTCTTGTATGAGATAATTCAGCTTTATAAAGGCATATTTTCATATTCATTGCTCTTTAATTATTATTATTATTATTATTATTATTATTATTATTATTATTATTATTATTATTATTATTATTATTATTATTATTATTATCTAATCTACAACCCTAGTTGGTAAAACAGGATGCTATAAGCTCAAGGGCTCCAACAGGGAAAAATATCCCAGTGAGGAAAAAAAAATAAGGAAATAAATAACCTCTCTGAGAAGTATTGAGCATTTAAAATAAAATATCTTAAGAACGATAAGAACATTAAAAGCGATATTTCATGTATAAATTATAAAAAGAAACTTATGTCAACCAGTTCAACATAAAAACATTTGCTGAAAGTTTGAACTTTTGAAGTTCTACCAATTTAATTACACGTTTAGGAAGATCATTACACAACTTGTCACAGCTGGAATAAAACTTCTAGAATATTGTGTAGTATTGAGCCTCATAATGACAATTAGAATTAACTGCATACCTAATGTTACGAACAGGATGGTACTGTCCTGGAAGATCTGAATGTAAAGCATGGTCAGAATTATGAAAAACCTTATGCAACATGCATAACGAACTAATTGAACGACGTTGCTGGAGATGATATCTAGATGAGGAATAAGAAATTTAATAGACCGTTAGTTCCTGTCCAACATATTAGGATGAGAATCAGCCGCTGATAACCAGACAGGATAACAATACTCAAAACAAGGTAAAAGGGAAGAATTAAAACACTTCTTCAGAATAGATTGATCACCAGAAAACTTAAAAGACTTTCTCAGTAAGCCAGTTTTTTATGTGCAATTGAAGAAGGCACAGACCTAATGTGTTTTTTTAAAAGTAAATTTTCTCTCGAGAATCACACCTAAAATTTTAAAAGAGGTATACAAAGTTAATGAAATATTATCAATACTGAGATCCAGATGTTTAGGAGCCATTATCCTTGACCTACTTACAATCATACTTTGAGTTTTTGTTAAGATTCAACTTCATACACCATAATTTGCCCCATGCCCTAGTTTTAGCCAGATCTCTGTTAAGGGATTCAGCAACCCCAGATCTTCATTAAGGAAATGGAATTAATGCAAAGAGAGTAGCATCATCTGCATATGCATCAAGCTTGTTTTATAGGCAAAACCACATGTCATGTGTATAAAGTATGAAAAGTAATGGGCCAAAAACACTGCCCTAAGGCACACCAGATATTACATTCCTATACTCACTATGAAGCCTATCAACAACAACTCTTTGCGATCTATTACTTAAAAAATTCAGTAATGATGCTAGAAACGACCCACCCGCTCCCAACTGTTTGAGTTTGAAACCAAAAGCCTCATGATCAACACGATAAAAGGCCGCACTAAAATCAAGGCTAATCATACGAACTTCCTGACCACAATCAAGGGATTTCTGTACAGCATTGGAGATTGTAAGAAGGGCATCACATGCTCCAAGGCCTTTAAGAAAACCAAATTGCAAACTAGAGAACAGAAGATTACCTCCAGCAAACCTATTAAGACGTTTTGCCTAAAGTCGTTAAAAACTGTAGATAATATGGGAGTTATGGATATTGGATGGTAATCAGTTGTCCTTGAGCTACCACAAACATATTTACATAGTTGAGTAACATTACCTATTCTCCAACAAGTGCTATAAGCTCCTCTTCTTGAGCAAAATAACAGATAACTTTGGAGCTAAGAAATCTGCATTTTTTATAAAAAACAAAGGAAAAATACTATTTGGGTTTACACCTCCATAAGCATCAAGATCCATCAACAGAGCTTTAATTTCATGAGATCGAAAAGCTAAACTAGTTAATTTAGGTTCAGGAAAACAAGGAGGAAGTTCGAGTTTCTCATTACTCTGCTTAATGTCAAACACATCTACTGACAGAGCCACCTGGTTTAAGTAAAGGAGGACTTGTTGCATCTACACCAAAGAGTGCAGATTTAGGGGGAGTCCACCACTTCTGCTCCTGGGTTGTATCAAAAAAAGGGTTTCTTTTATGGTTAAATTGTATTCCTTCTCAGTTGAAGCATAAGCTCTCTGAGCAGAAGCTCTAAGCTGAGTATAGTTATTCCAGGTCAAATCTGATCTGTTACCCTTCCAAAAAGGATAGGCCTCCTGCCTCTCCAAATAAGAACGTCTACAATCATCATTGAACCATATCCTTAGCTCACGAGAAGGGATACGCCTGTCAATTATAACTAGATTCTCATTCAAAGGGACAACATGACCAACAATACAATACAATTGTGACAAATTCAAGCCCAAAGGACCAGGCAAAATCACATTCCAATATGCTTGAGATTTCATATAAATCCTTCATGAGTATGATACATCAGGGACAGGCTGATCAATCTTCCCTACTAATGAAATCAAGGCATGATCAGATGTCCCAACTGGAGAGCCAACCTTACTTGTTATAACACCAGGGGAGTCGGTTTATACGAGGTCCAAGCAGATACCACACCTGTCAGTAGCTTCACTTATGATTTGCTCACAGCCTGATTCAGATGCAAAGTCTAAAGCTCCTAAGCCATGGCGATTGATAGGAGAAACAGAATTTAACCACTCCCTATGATCAGCATTGAAATCACCAACAAAGACAAAAGAGGCCTTTCTGTCATTTTCTTGTATCTTAGCCACAATGATAAGCAGACAATCTATGACAGAATCATCCATATCTGGATTCTGGTAGATCGAACACAAATAGAAGTTGTTATGTCTGCCACAAACTTTGATTACCTGAATCTTATGACATCCACATTCATAGCAGGACTTATGAGAAGCACGGTATTCAGTTCTAATATACACCGCCATTTCCCTGGCCCTGGGGAAGGCATCGCGTTTCAACATTAAAACCAGTTATAAGGAGATCAGATAAGTGCCTCATATCAGAAAACAAAGTTTCTGAGCACCTCGATTTCAGAGTTTACAAAGTACCATGTGGAAATTGTGACAAAGTTTATTTGTGGCAAACTTGCCGTTCTCTATTGCGAAGATAATCTAAACACAAAAAATCTGTCTGCTAGCATGAGGAGTTTCCAGTTACGAACCTGGTCACGCACAATTCTTTGATTCATGCGTATAAACATACATGAAAAATACAGATTCAGACAAAAACATACAAATACTATCATACACAACTGCATGGGCTCAAAAACCCACACAAACAATATTCTTCATATACTTTATACACAGACGTATGAGCTTCTGGAATCCTGATAAAAATACAAAATGCGGAGAGAGAGAGAGAGAGAGAGAGAGAGAGAGAGAGAGAGAGAGAGAGAGAGAGAGAGAGAGAGAGAGAGAGAGAGAGAGAATGTGCAAGGGGGATGAGCAGGAATCCTAATTGTCAATATGGATGCCTTTATTCACGCTCGAAATGAAGTCTGGAATTTAATATCCGAGTCTGCTCTATTGATTCTCCTCTCCCACTTTATAAATCATCCGCCGACACTCATCATTTTCCCTTTTGCGTCTCTTTTTATCGCGTTAATTGATTCGAACAATATCTCTAATATGGCTTCCCTTCGCTCAAAAG
>NC_090732.1:93641524-93651524 GCF_036898095.1 Palaemon carinicauda | reverse complement strand
TGAAAAGAATAATGATGAGAATAACACTAAAAAACAGAAAGAGAGGAACACGAATAACCCCCCCCCCCACACACATACATATGGATATATATTTCCAAGGTAGAATTCGGTATTAAATGCCATTGTGGTTGATATTTACGTTGATTAAAATCACGAGTGCCTGTATTATATATATATATATATATATATATATATATATATATATATATATATATATATATATATATGTATAAACATATATACTATATATACATACATACATATATATGTATAAACATATATACTATATATATACATATACTGTATATATATATATATATATATATATATATATATATATATATATATATATATATATATATATATATATATATATATATATACATATATACACACACACACACACACACATATATATATATATATATATATATATATATATATATATATATATGTATATATATGTATATATATGTATATATAGTATATATATATATATATATATATGTATATATATATATATATATATATATATATATATATATATATATATATATATATATATATATATATCACAAGCACTCGTGATTTTAATCAACGTAAATATCAACCACAAGGGCATTTAATACCGAATTCTACCTTTGGAATATATATCCATTGGAATTCATTTATGGTAATAGCTTCTGACTGGGTAGAATTCGGTATTGAATTCCATTGTGGTTGATATTTACACACACACACATATACATACATATATATATATATATATATATATATATATATATATATATATATATATATATATATATATATATATATATAATGTATACACACATATATAAATAAATAAATAAATAAATACACACACACACACACACACACACATATATATATATATATATATATATATATATATATATATATATATATATATATATATATATATATATATATATATATATACTATTACGGAATGGTGTTTTAAGAGCTAATGATATGGATTGTATAATAATAGGACGATATCCCTTTTACATGAAGCGTTTTGTATTCTTCCCCTTAAACAGAGCATAATAATTTTCTTAATCGTCTTAGTTGGTAGCCAATTTGGTTTTCCTAGTTCAAGGTTATTATGATGAATATCCTTACAGTCCTTACACTTGCGATTCTAGTGCTGTCTGACTGCAAGTTTTGCATATTAGCTGAATAAATGTTTTCGTTCATAATGATAATATCTTCTCCATTTCCTGGTATACGTACTGCTAGGTCCTTGTTTTTTTTTTTTCTTTCTCTTTTTTAAAGAATATTAATGTCTGCAAATTAGATGAAACTAAACCATTTAATAGAATTTTTGTATACTTCTTAATATAGCCTTCAAGCAGTAGCTAATTTTTTCAAAGGTGCCGCTGTTGAATATATTTTGCTATCTAAGTCTGAAAATCACATGTTCAAGGAAAATAAGTACTTTAGATGCTTCTTAGGAAAATTTCAATAATAAATATCAAGGAAACAAATCTACCAAAACAAACATCTTGTAGATGGACTCAGGTATTTCGCTCAGACACTATCAAACGAAATCCCAAAATTATGTAAGATCAGAATCATAGAGATTTATTTCTTTTGATATCAATGAAAATACGATTTTAGTAACAGTTTTGAAATTTTTCACCATCAGAAGTTCATTTGGTACTGATACCACAAAGCTTTAAGAAAATGGGAAAGGACGGCCAAACGGCATGCATAAGGCAGAATTAGGTGTCGACTTTTTTACTAGATGTCGGACATGCAGACTTTCACCAAAGTTCCTGAAGTACAGATTGTACTGTGATAGTCCATATTCTAAGAGACTTTATGCATATACTCAGCAACTCTTATTGACTAAACAGGTAAATTATTAGAAGAAACAGCCGAACGTTTCAACTGCAAACTACCGAATGAGAAAACGTTGTGAGAGGTGTAGGTTCATCCTTGAACTTCGGGTATCTTAAAATGATCTTTTGAGTTTATTGTAAGGACATATATAAAAAAATTAAACTGCAGGATATATTAAAAAAAAACCTAAATTTTATAAGAAAATTATTTGATTCATAACCATTGCTGAGGTTAATATTCTCAAAATGATAAAGAAAAACAAGGAGACTAATAATAGTCAGTCAGACAAGGTAAAAGGTACTATCATAATATACAGTAACCTCGTAGAATGCGCGAAAACTTATACCTTCTACCCCGTGTGTGTTTATTTCCGTTGTTCATGTAAGGATTCCAATAAACAGCGTAAAAGTGATGTATGTATATGGATATATGAATATATGTATTTGTATGTATAGTTATATGAATATATACATATATATATAAATATATATATATATATATATATATATATATATATATATATATATATATATATATATATATATATGTGTGTGTGTGTGTGTGTGTATATATATATATATATATATATATATATATATATATATATATATATATATATATATATATATATATATATATATATATATATAATGCACATGCATACATCACACAAAATGCTCATCATCGAATTGTACATGATGATGAATGTTCTATTATAAATACACACACGCACACGCACTCACACACTTATACATACATAAGCACATGCACACCCATATATATATATATATATATATATATATATATATATATATATATATATATATATATATATATATATATATATATATATATATATATATATATATATGTGTGTGTGTGTGTACAAACATTTGTGTGTATACGTATAAGTGTGTGAGTGCGTGTGCGCTTGTGTTTTTATAATAGAACATTCATCATCATGTACAAATTTGATGATGAGCATCTTACATGATCCTATATTAACTGTAACTTGATTCCGATGATACGTCATCAAACAACTCACAAAGGCAGCTCGAGGTGTATCCATCAGTTTCTTATTAGCATACAAACGATGTTTGGGAGATCAATTAGATAAGAGTATAAGTAACATGAAGAAAATTAATCTGTTTTATAATGATGCAAAGGATTTAGAAAAAAATGGTGATTATGAATAAAAAGATATTATGTAACGTAATCTAGACAATAAAAAAACTTGTTTCTCAGTATTTTTGATGAAGGGTAAAATGCTATTGGGCATCATTTCTTGAGTAGGCTCAAAATTAAATGTACTTATGATAAACGGACGAATAATTCTTTTAAAGTATCTTTAACTATATACTAATACAGTATTTATAATTTATTTTCAAAAAGTTGCAGCTCATATACATTCCATGTTTTTTTTTTTTTTTTTCAAAACTAGTCGTATATTTACTTCTTTGTCTTGATGGTGCTCGTTTATGCATTCACTATTCTGATAATTATAATAATTATACAGATGAGAGAGAGAGAGAGAGAGAGAGAGAGAGAGAGAGAGAGAGAGAGAGAGAGAGAGAGAGAGAGAGAGAGAGAGAGAGAGAGAGAGAGAGAGAGATATATATATATATATATATATATATATATATATATATATATATATATATATATATATATATATATATGTATATATATATATATATATATATATATATATATATATATATATATATATATATATGTATATATATATATATATATACATACATATATATATATATATATATATATATATATATATATATATATATATATATATATATATATATATACACACACACACACACATATATATATATATATATATATATATATATATATATATATATATATATATATATATATATATATATCTGGTTAAAAGAATATAACTAACAAATACCAATTAAAGCAAATAAAATGTATAGACTTCTTTGAGGTTATGTGAGATTAGTGCATTTTGTTCAATATAGTAATTGAAAAAAAATGAATGTATATTTCACAAAGGATTTCAAGGTTAAAGTTTTAATTTGTTGATTCTGGTAGGAATTTGAGAATGACAATGTTATTTTTCCTACTCAGAATATATCTTCCCTCGTCATAAAATGTATAAACAAGAAACTAAGAAACTGCTTGGGTCTCATTTTGTGTAAATGGAAAACAATCACCTAAACTATATGCGGAAGACCCGGATTATAACGATAATATTTTGGAGAATAAAGTATAAAAGAAAACATATCAAAAGTAGAGTATCTGTCTCCAAAGCATTGAATCCCCAATTGAGGAAATGACTGGCCACATTATAACATATATGCCATCTTTCAGAGAGATTGGCTAACGTTATTTCCCAAACATTAAAAGATGAGAACACCTGCATTAAGAACATTTCGTGGGGATGGGGAGACTGTGAAACCGATTGCATTTTCTATACACTCCATTAGACTACTGTACCAACCGTGTGTCACACAATTGTACATAATTCCTTTTGCATGAATTATGCTTGTATCTTCGCTCTTCCCTCGCACTAAACGAACATGAAAATTCATGTCTGCTGTTTCCTCTGTAACATTGTCTGTCTTGTTAACTTGTTATGTCCTGTTGCCTTGAGGTTTTGTATATAAAGGAGAGTGTTCTATAAAAATATAACTCAGTTGATTGCATCCTGCCTTTGAGTTCACAACCCTCACTCGGCTCCGTCACATTGGTGACCCCGGAAGTCGACTCCCTCCCACTGCCTTCCACCCCACCTCCCTCGCCCCTCCATCGTTGGTACCATGACGGACTCTACTACAGCAGTTGGCGCTGCGGCCGCCCCATTGAAACTTTCACCGTTCGCCAGCAAAGAGGCGTTTGCTTGGTTTCAGCGCGCAGAAGTCCAGTTTCGTATCAGGGGCGTGACTCGCTCAGCCACCAAAGCGGGTTATGTTCTCGCGGCGATACCCGAGGACACCTTCCCAGAAATATCCGACTGGCTTTGTGAACAAGGAGACACCCCAATAGCGTATGACGCCCTCAAAACATACCTTCTGCAGCAGTACTCGCTGTCGCCAGCCGCCCGTATAGCAAAGCTTTTTCAGCTCTCGCAACAACCGTTGGGGGACCAAAGGGCTTCGCTTGCCCTCAGGGAAATGACCAGTATCGCTCGCCTTCAACCTGCCGCACACGGCTCTCCTCGTGAGGTGAACCTACTTCGTGCCCTTTGGATACGCTGTTTACCCAAACCTGTACGTGCTGCCATACCCGATGTCGATAGTTTACCCATAAAGGACTTGATGACCAAAGCCGACGCCCTTATGGACAGCCACTTCAAGACCTCCATCAACGCCTCCACCCCTGACGACGAGGATGCCTATTCAACGTTAACCGAAGCTGACACGAATGCCGAAGGACATACATGCCTACCCCGTGACGTGCCGAAGCGGCGACAAAGCCGCCCACCACCCACCAATCGCTCACGCCCCAACGAACGACTTCTACAGCCACTTACTACCTCCCATCCGCCGCCGTTTTGCTACTACCACTTCAGATTCGGAGCAACCGCGAAGAAATGTGCCAAGGATTGTCAGTGGCCAAAAAATGTGTAAATAGGCCATTGCTAATATTTTCTTTTTACAGGATGCAGGAACGGGCGTATGATTTTTGGTAGACACGGGTGCTTGTCGTTCTGTTTTGCCAAGGAAACTCTTCAAGGCACGACGTAGTCTGTCTACATCTGCCGACGTCCGCTTGGTAGCTGCCAACGGATCTGCGATACCCACCTACGGTTGCGAGAACCTCACATTATCGTTCGGAAACGGTAAATTCGATTGGAAGTTTCTCGTTGCTGACGTCACAATGCCAATCCTCGGTGCAGATTTCCTCTCTCATTTCCACCTTCTGGTCGATGTCGCCCACCGACGATTGGTCAACGCAGACTCGTACTTAGCGACACCTCTTCAACCCGCCCCCTCTAACCTCGCTCTCCACATCAGCGCACCCACGGATGCCTACGCCCACCTCCTCACGTCGTACCAGGAAGTTTTCCGTCCAGAACTTCGCCAAACGCCCACGGTTCCTGCCAAGCAGGGTATTTATCACCATATCAAGACGACGGGACCCCCAGTCTTCGCAAAGTTCAGACGTCTGGCACCGGAACGATTGGCAGCCGCCAAACAGACGTTCGCCGAAATGGAGGAAATGGGCCTTTGCCAAAAGGCCTCCAGCCCATGGTTGTCACCTTTACACATCGTTCTGAAGGAAGACGGCTCCCTTCGTCCGTACGGGGATTACAGGCGCTTGAACATGCAAACAGAACCAGATCACTACCCCCTCCCAAACATTGCCAACGTGACCTCCTACCTGCACAAAGCAAAGGTTTTCTCTACGCTCGACCTCCTAAAGGGGTATTATCAGGTGCCTATGAACCCAGAAGACATCTCCAAGACCACCATCACCACTCCGTTTGGTACATACACCTTCAATTACTCCTGTTTTGGCCTTCGTAATGCTGGGGCAACGTTTCAACGTCTCATGGATGGCATCTTAGGGGACCTCCCTTTCTGTGTATGTTATGTGGACTACATACTTGTGTTCTCCTCCTCAAAAGAGGAACACCTCCGTCACCTGCGCATCGTGCTCGACCGCCTGCAACAAAACGGCCTTGAAGTCCGGTACGACAAGTGTACCTTTGGCGCCAACGAAGTGTCGTTCTTAGGGCACTGTATCACTCCTGAAGGAGTCCATCCTCTCCCTGAAAAGGTAGCAGCCGTTCAGAACTTCCCTGCGCCCTCAACCGTCAAAGCTCTGGAGGAATTTTTGGGCATGATCAACTATTATCACCATTTTCTGCCAGCCATTGCTGCCACTCTTGCTCCCCTCTACGCCTCCCTCAAGGACAAGCCAAAGGACCTGAAGTGGGGTCCCCTTCAAGAAGCAGCCTTCTGCAATGCAAAGAAGGCCCTATCAACTGCTGCGGCTCTCACTTTTCCTATCTCACACACCCCTCTCCTTCTCTCCACCGATGCCAGCGACGTCGTTATTGGTGCAGTACTCGAGCAGGTGGTCAAAGGCTTGCCCCACCCATTGGCCTTCTTCAGCAGAAAACTGTCCAAGGCAGAATCGGGTTATTCTACCTTCGATCGAGAATTGCTGGCGGTGCACTTGGCTGTCCGTCACTTTCGCCATTTCTTAGAAGGTACGCCCTTCGTCATTCGCACAGACCACATGCCTCTAGTGCACGCCTTCACTCGACAGTCTGACGCCTGGTCCGCCCGTCAACGCCGACATCTCTCAGCCATGGCTGAATACAATTGCACCTTCCAATACGTCCCTGGGAAATTGAATCCCGTTGCCGATGCCCTGTCAAGAAACACGTTGGCTGCCGTTCAACTGGGATTGGATTACAACGCCCTGGCTGAAGCCCAATGACAAGATCCAGAGTATCAGTCTTATAGGACATCCTGCACGTCCCTCCGTTGGGAAGACTTTCCCCTTGAAGACTCCAACACCACCCTCCTCTGTGACGTCAGTACTGGTAGGCCGCGACCTTGGATTCCTGCTCCCATGCGCCGACAGGTGTTTGATTTCATTCACGGCCTTTCACATCCCTCGTGCCATTCTACTGCACAGCTGCTGAAGGCGAAGTTCATTTGGCACGGCATCTCTAAGGATGCTAAGGATTGGGTCCGCGCCTGTACTTCTTGCCAAACTTCCAAAGTACATCGACACACGGATTCAGGAGTGGGCACCTTTCCTCAACCTCAGCGTCGTTTCGCACACATTCACGTCGACGTTGTAGGTCCCCTACCTACATCACAAGGACATCGTTACCTGTTTACCGTCATCGACCGCTCCACTCGTTGGCCTGAAGCCATTCCCATGGAAACTGCAACGTCCGCCTCATGTACATCTGCCTTACTCTCTGGATGGATTTCAAGATTCGGTATCCCTGAGCATATTACTTCTGACAGGGGAACCACTTTCACCTCTCAATTGTGGACGTCATTAGCGAATCTCCTGGGCATCACCCTACATCAGACAACGGCCTACAACCCCGCTGCCAATGGAATGGTTGAACGTTTTCCTCGCACCCTCAAAGCAGCTTTGATGTCCCGCTGCAAGGATTGCAACTGGTTTACTCAGCTTCCCTGGATCCTCATGGGACTAAGGACCACTCCTAAAGACGCCCTCGACGTCTCGGCAGCTGAAATGGTGTATGGTGACCCGTTGGTCGTCCCTGCCGAATTTTTTCCTTCTACAACCTCCTCCGACTATCTCCAGCGCATACGTCACGTCGTGGGAAAATTTACTCGGTGCCGCCAGACTTACAAGCCCCCAGCAAAGCATCACATACCAACGGACTTGCACTCTGCAACGCACGTCTTCCTGCGCAACGACACTAGTAAGCCACCACTAACGCCCTCTTACATGGGCCTTTTCCTTGGGATCCGACTCAGTCTGAAAGCATTCCTACTAAACATTCGGGGCAAAGAAGACTGGGTCTCCATTTATCGTCTAAAACCTTCTTATCTTCTGCCAGATGACCCGCATACAGTTCGCCTCTCCACATCAGGGCGCCCTATTTAACATGTACAGTATGTCATTTTTAGGGGGGGGGGGGGAGCCATGTACCAACCGTGTGTCACACAATTGTACATAATTCCTTTTGCATATATTATGCTTATATCTTCGCTCTTCCCTCGCACTAAACGAACATGAAAATTCATGTCTGCTGTTTCCTCTGTAACATTGTCTGTCTTGTTAACTTGTTATGCCCTGTTGCCTTGAGTTTTTGTATATAAAGGAGAGTGTTCTATAACAATATAACTCAGTTGATTGCATCCTGCCTTTGAGTTCACAACCCTCACTCGGCTCCGTCACACTACAAAATATTTAGACTTTTCGAAGATGAGAACAACTGTTAAGGTTGAAGTATGATAATTAATACCGCCACCAATGCAATATTAATAAGCAAATACAAGTCTCAACATTAATCTCAAAAAGGCGAAAAGACACATTAATGTTGAGTTTCTGAGGGAAATATCTCATAGATCAGAGATGGTATGAACTTAAAACGTAGCTGACCTAATAAAACCGCAGCTTTTTAATGGCAACTGAGCAACAGCGTCGAACTTCCCAAATTTCATATCACGAAGAATATATTATCTTAATCAAGGTCTGATATATAAAATGCGACCAATAAATATCCCTCGGAAAAATTGGCCATGGAGATCACCAAGATACGCTGAACATGCAAGCGAGTCTGAATACCATGTGAGATAGTTCACTTAATGAGCGAGACTAATTAACTTAATCAACAGCGCTGGAAAAAGAGAGGAAAAAGTTTAATTACGGTTTATAGAAAACAACTCACCGGGAGGTGAGATATCCTCTAATTAAGCACCTGTCATGCTATGGCTATCACACCATCAACATAATATATTAATCACTTTCAAGCACAAAAAATACCACCGATTCGCGTTTTCCCTTTTTGCTTTTCTGACGACGTATAGCCTCGTAATTCTTATGATTAAGTCATGCTCAAGTTGATCGAAATTCCCCAAGAAAAAAGTAAGGAAAATATTTATAATCGGATCGTGTAAGGTTTACTATCATGATATGATGGCAGTAACTCGGCTTCAATCTAGTTTTTATGACCTACCTTACTGCTCTCATGAACTTCGGAGTCTAAAATGCTGCCTGGCATTGTTTTGAATTAACGAAAAAAAAGAAAAACCGTGATAAAGACTGAGATTGTGAAATGCAGCTCAAGGTTTCATCTTTTTATCATTTTACTTTATTTTCTCAAATAGATGTTAAGGCTACCAGAGCTTTCTCATATAAAGGTTACAAGAGCTTTCCCATCTAAAGGTTACCAGACCTTTCCCTTAGAAGAAAAAGTTTTTAGATCAAAGGAAGTAACTATTTTTGAAGACTGGTTAATAAATTATAGTTTTGAAACTTAGGTGTCAACTTTAGCGTGTTTAATTACACCTATAGTAATGAAGTAACTTGTATCCGGATATAAACGCCAAAATACAGATTGAATCCAAAGCGGTCACCTAAGTTAAAGAAACACAATTCTTTCATCTATGTCCATGTGCTTATTATTCTTATTAAT
>NC_090732.1:93636524-93639024 GCF_036898095.1 Palaemon carinicauda | reverse complement strand
AGCAAAATATAGTTAAGTATAAATCACAGGAAAATTCCATAAATCCCAATCAAAAATAGGAAAAAAAAAAAAAACGGTCAATATAACGCTGTGTGAAAAAAAAATGAGAGGCTGGAATGATACCGAAAACAAGTTACCCTACCCTCAATTTAGCTGGAAAGCCAAAAGTAGAATGAACGAAAGAGAATGGAGGGATAAGGGCTGTCAAAGGGAAAGCGTAAAATGAGACAAGAGGAGTGAGTAGAAGCTAACACAGAATTTGCACCAGTAAAGATCAACGAAGGAAAGAGGAATTTTTTTAAAGAGTAGGTCGACATTGCAGCATAGCTTGAAAATAAACAGGAGGGCGACACCCTCGTTTATGGAAATTGCTAAACAATGCCTTTTAAGACTAAATGGGAGGATGCGATGGAGTCCTAACATGTTGGGTATGAAAGCAACACACGTGGTGACAGGCCCTGGCCAGCCAAGCTCCAGGTCCACCCCTAGAACAACCCTATTCCCTTTATCAGCCCTTCCCCTGATGGACACACACGTGTTCTGGCGGGTGATTTGTCAACGTAGCATCCTAGCTGATGTGCCTCTGGGTGTCAAAGGGTGATAAACAATTACCCTTCCAAAATGCCGACTTTTCACATGATCTCGTCTAATTCACTTGTCTCTGCTCACGTCTATGAAATTTGCAATGCGCAGTTCACACAAGCACATTTAATCTACGTAAACGGATATCTTAATTTAAAAAACCCAATCAAATGGGGAATAGAACCTCTGATATATTGTCTACATAAACATTATATTAATGAAAAGAGGCGTGGGATTCTAAACATTATGAAAACGCTTTTATGAAAATGACAAACTGGCGTCGCTTCGAAGCGAGGAAGTCCTCCGATGCGGGTCACTGCCGCTGAATGCGCTTCCCTACTTTATGGACTCCAATCCCTTCTTTCAATTAAATTAGTCCCTGTAATAGAATGGCGTTATGTCTCATCATCCATTCTATCTGTCAATGTCTCTGCTATACGTGTCTATTTTCCTCTCTCTCTCTCTCTCTCTCTCTCTCTCTCTCTCTCTCTCTCTCTCTCTATATATATATATACACACACACACACACACACACACACACACACACACACACACACACACATATATATATATATATATATATATATATATATATATATATATATATATATATATATATATATATATATATATATATAAAATAAACATCGATGTCCTACACATACGCACAAGTATGCGTTATGTTATGCGTAGTTACTTGGTGCATGTTTATCTCATATAAGAAATGACGCACAAATCACCGCGGTCTGAATGTACAAAGATATGATTGCGTCTGCCTTCCGTTTTTTATGGCTGGTAAAATGTTTCATATACTTTGGTTATAACAATAATAATAATAATAATAATAATAATAATAATAATAATAATAATAATAATAATAATAATAATAATAATAACGTACTTTACTTTAGCATATATCATATGAAAATACGAAAAGAAAAAATACACCCACCCATTAAACATAAGGATCTTAGTTTTAAATTCCCAAAAGGAATAAAACGTAAGAGGTCAGATACTAATTTTAACCTAACAGTCGTCATACACATGCTTAAATAAATACAGCCATTCATACACAGTATATACAAATCAATCAATACATTTATACATATGCAAGCATTAAAACCGACAAATATTGATAAAAACTATTATTAATTCCATAATAGTATATGTACTCAAAACGTAGAAGCTTTGTATATGATGCTCTGAGAAATTGGAAACTAACAATGACCTATTCTAATATTTTTCAATCCCCTTCAAGAAATCGATAATGGCCTTTGATTTTTCCTCTCCCTGTTTCAAAAGTGAGACTGAACAGTCCTTATAAAGTAATTAAAAGCCTTCACTTCATTGGATTCATGTATAACGAGGCACTATTGTAGCCTACTATCGAGCGGCCATCAGGCATCTCATACTTTTACGGTAACTTACCTGTAGTCTTAGATAAGTTTCCCTCTTATAATGTGACCGAAATGACACACAGTACAGATAATTATAGGAAAACTTAAAAATAAAAATGCATTTAAATTCATTTCAACTTATTTTTTTATTTTTTTTTTTTTTTTATCAAAGAATTGCCACTGTAAGAGTTTTCTTATTTCCTTTAGCTTATCTTGATCACTAAAATTGGTAGAAATGGTGTAATCTGAATAGTTAAGATTACAGGTCAAGATTCTCCTCACCCCCATAAACAGATGGACATTTATTCAACTTTATATTTCTAGCTAATATGCATAAACACTGTCTTTGCAGTATTAGAAATATATATTGGTCGTTTGAAAATTTGTCACGATTCTTTTATGAAGTTATTAGGTAAATGACATCCCAACTCCACAAATGTTTAGGTCATGACTTATGTTATTAACACATGCATTATAAAAGATTCAGACTTAAAATGGAGCCCTACCTAATGCAATTCTTC
>NC_090732.1:93629024-93631524 GCF_036898095.1 Palaemon carinicauda | reverse complement strand
CTTGACTGCTTCGCATTGTGACACCTGATCATAATGTGAATTCTGATTCCCCGAAAGGCATGTGTAATTCACTTATCGGGAGTGTAGCCTGTTTGGAAACCATTAACCGACTTCTTCATGGAATCTTCTTTTACCATCATACACATCATTATTTGCAATTCTCACTGAAAATGATGCTCTTGAGGTATGTCACCCTTGATTTGAGATGCATTATTCATATGGAGATTTAAGACAATTACTCAAGTAACAATATTTCTTAAGATTCTATTTTGGCTCTCGACTAATAAATAAAATTCCTTGGCTAATAGTATCTATTGCATCTTTTATAACGTGCATTACCACATTTAACTTTGTTTAAAAGTCCAAGAAGTCCATCAATTTTAATGAAGTCAAGGGTTCGTAAAATTAAATATTTTTCGGTTCAGTATAATGGTAACAAAATTTATATTTGTCTGTATTTCTTACCTATAACTATAATATTGTTCCTCACTTATATAATTGCATAGATCAGAGGTATGCTGTGTCCGATGTTCTAGTCCTACAAAGAAAGGTTCACTTTCTGAACTCTTTGATCTGGCTTTAATGTGGTTTTCGGAACTTAATCTTAGTAGTATGATTTCAAATGTGTGATTGTAAAACCTTCTGGTCTTGTACATACATTTTTTAAGTATTTTCTCCTCATGACTTCTACCGAGTTTCGAATAAACATACGTTTTATATTTATGATTTTAAGAATAGATAAATGCGCTACAGTGATTGGGTTATTAATGAGAGTTGTTTCCTGGAAAGTTTAGCCTGTCACAGCTAAACCAGAATTTTCATGCACTTATTCTCATTATACATTAAAGGTATACATATTTTATCATCTACTCCAGGTTTACCCTAGGAGGCTAACGATTCAAAAAGCAGTTGCACAAGATCATCAGTGCTATAAGGAGCGGTGAACAAATTTATATATATATATATATATATATATATATATATATATATATATATATATATATATATATATATATATATATATATATATATATACAATTGAGGTATTTTCCTTCTATTTGCAGCTGGTAAAATACAAGGTAGAATTATACACTACCACTTAAATAAACATACATCTGAATCAGTGCAACCAGAGATCCAATGCCAATTTGAAGGAAGAGGGAACATTAACATGATTATTTCTGTTAGCCAATGACAAGAAAAATATTGAGAGTGAAATACAGGAATATACATAGTTTTCATTGACCTTACCAAGACATTTGACACTTTACCCCATGAGCTCCTTTAGAAGATACTTGTAAAAAAGAAAGTTCCAGTAAATTCCTCAAAATACTTCAGCTCTTTCATTCCTACATGGAAGCAAATCTTCACCCTTCCCCGTGGAAATGAGTCTGATGTTCAATCTGTTATTGCAAGAAAAACTTGAGGAAAATTGGGGACAACATAGAATACCAAATGTATGGCATGCTGTACAACATCACTCAATTACACATTCATACAAAAATATTTATATGCTAGTTAGTTGCTCTGTAATGTACCAATGACGCTGTCATTTTTCCAACAACCAGGAGTTAATCCAATACATATTAGGCACAATATCTTCAATATACCGGGCACTTTGGTTAATGATAGATGCAAGAAAAACAAGACATTTATCATAGTAAATCAAACTAAACCAAATATGACTGTATCAGTCTTCACCATTAATGATATACAACTGCAGGTGGTATAATTTTTTAAATTCCTTGGCAGCATTGCTTCAGCCACTACTGATATTGATGGTAAGGAAAAAAAATAGTATCACATATTTTAGGCAAGCTAAGAACCAAGGTTTTCTATAAAAAAAAAAAAACACCCGAAACGCTCCACCAAAGCCCAAAGATTTAAATACACACATATCTAAACTCTCTTCTATGGTTTGGAGGCCTGGAGTCTTTACTGACTTCATCTCAACCACATGGAACTTCCTTTTGCAGAAAACTATGGGCCTTACCTGGAAAGATCTGATAACATACACAGACATTGAAAAACGAAAGAGTTGCAACAGCAGAGAAACTGTGGTAACCAAAACCTGACTCATGATCTGTATGCTGGATGAACAGCTCCCAAACAAGAAGGACATAAAGGCTGAGCCAAGTCAACCTTAATGAAACGTAAAACTTTTTCAACTAACCTTGAAACCGTTGCTAGCGATTGTACGGTCTGGAAAATGAGTCTTAAAAACATGGACACTGCTTTGAAACAAGGTCATACAGCACACCATGCCTCAAAATACAAGATTGACATACTAGATTAGAGGTGTGCACAGCCCAAAATTCTCATCTGATATGATGCAAGTCTAGGATTAACGTGGTGAGCCATAGCAATACACACTAGCACAAGGAGCAATAACATCATACTGCATTCGTCAGCCGGCGAGAAGTATTCAATATTGTCATTGGCTACAATGGGCTACTATTAGGTAGTTAGTTCGTATATGTACAGAAATAGATATATCAAC
>NC_090732.1:93616524-93624024 GCF_036898095.1 Palaemon carinicauda | reverse complement strand
TAAAATGGGAAATGACGATGCTGAAAATAGCCTTGTCCTTTTGCCAATAACCCAATAAGTGATAATATGAATGAAGTGGCGAACGCCCTATTAATAGATATTCATGTAGAAGAATCGACAATTGATAATGATAACATGCGAGCTTTACTCGACATTCCCTCTGCACACCCACCATTACGAGGAAATCCATCATCATTACAGTTTCGAAAATACCACCGCCTTTGATCACGTGCAATAAGTTGTTCGCCTTTCTTGTTTAGCTGAGCACTTTTATTATTCTCACAAATTCATTCAGCATGAAATAACACCGTAAATATACACTTAAAATTTTCCTTAGTTTTGTTTCTTCTGGTCGCCTTCAAAGTAAGCTCTGTGTAATTTATTGTAATACACACTAATCTATTAAAATCGTTTGATACTGATACATAAAAGAAACTGGTGTTTTGGATTGTTCAAAAGAAAGAGAAAAGAAAACAGTTTAAAATAAAAAGATAGAATTTAATAGTGAATGTAGGAGTATAGTAATAACTTTGTCCAACATCAAGGAATAATGCTGCTTAATTGAAGTACAACTGTAACAGATAAGTATTCATTTTTTTTTTAAGGAGAAGAAACATATTCGTAACATATATTACCAATACAGTAATGAGTTAATTGATTTTAATTTCATCTATCTGGTGTTACGACCTCCATGGTCAACGACACCTATAAGATTTTGACAATGGATTGCAGGACCAGAGGATACACTTAAATGCTTAACAATGTTCCGATATATATATAGGCAACACATAAGGTGACGGCTTCGTACATAAGAGGCAGTAGGCCTTACAGTATAAGAAATTAGAAAAATGACAAATTGCCGTCAAACCAAGTGATGAGTACATGCAACCAGACTAGAATGACAACGAAACAGCATGATTTATACATTATATATATATGTATATATATATATATATATATATATATATATATATATATATATATATATATATATATATATATATATATATATATATATATATATATATATATATATATATATATATATATATATATATACAGTATATATATTCATATATACTATATATATATATATATATATATATATATATATATATATATATATATATATATATATATATATATATATTATATATATATATGTATATATATATATATATATATATATATATATATATATATATATATATATATCAAATAAGCCATATATATTTTGATATATTAATGTCTGGATTCTCTTAACGACCTCGGGATCAGAGCCCCAGGCGAAATCTCACAAAGACAAGAGCTTGGCTCCGGCCGGGAATCGAACCCTGGTCGGCAAGCTTATATAGACAGTGACTAACCCACTGTCTATATAAGCTTGCCGACCAGGGTTCGATTCTCGGCCGGAGCCAAGCTCTTGTCTTTGTGAGATTTCGCCTGGGGCTCTGATCCCGAGGTCGTTAAGAGAATCCAGACATTAATATATCAAAATATATATGGCTTATTTGAATATGAAAAACACGTAAAAATGTGCAAAATTTATCATATATATATATATATATATATATATATATATATATATATATATATATACACATATATGCAAATATATATATATATATATATATATATATATATATATATATATATATATATATATACACATATATGCAAATATATATATATATATATATATATATATATATATATATATATATATATATATATATATATACACATATATGCAAATATATATATATATATATATATATATATATATATATATATATATATATATATATATATATATATATATATATATATATATATATATACGATAATTTCATCCCTAACCATTGTGATTTCAATTTATTCATTCATATAAGTAACAAATTTCCATCTTTTCTTCTATTCAACTTGGTTTAAAACAAAATATTTCTCACATGTGCCAACATGCCCCAGATGCGGGGTAAGTTGGCACACACTGATGGCCAAGTTAGCACATATTTTTTTTTTCTTTCTCAATTAGTAGGCTAAAATTAGGCTAAAATTACTGCCAGGTTTTTGCTCAGACAGCATCTATCACATTTACAAAGCTTCCAGAAGTCTAAGATTACTGCCATATCTTTTAATAAAATGTTAATTTATCCTTAAGGTTAATTTTTGATCGGGTTTTATGAGGAACAAAATGAAAACTTATTGACATTGTATTGATTAGAGCATTGATTTTTAATTATCTTATTAATTACAGCTCTGAATATCATAGAAGTATAAAAATGAATTTCTTAATAACTGAAATCAGTGTATGGCAAATAAATAAATAACCTAGTATATAAAGGCAAGAGAGGAAAACTTATTCTAAAACACAGTTTCAGTTGTTTTTTAAAGCAACGAGACAGTTATGAGAATAAGAAAATAAACAATGCTATTTGAATTCCAGTTGTCAATTGACAATTAAAAAAACAAACAAAAATCCTTACTCTTTGAAAGTAGTCTATGAAAACTTATTCATATCACAAAATAAATATTGGAGTCAGATAGATACAAATGAATCATATTAGTGTTTCCATTTTCAGACAAATCATAGGCACAGGTCTGTTAGTTGTATATGTACCCAGAAAATCTTAGTCCTGAAATATATCTCTATTGAAGGGTGAAATCCCTGCAGATCTGAACCCCACTAAGATATTATCAGGAGTCACAGTAAGGGGCAAGGCAGTGGAAACTACGCTTGGAATGCCATACATAATCATAGTAGAACCAGGGTGACTTGTTATCCAAGAGTCTCGGAATCTATTTACATACTTTTTACATTGGTTTATAAACACTTACATCAAGTGGTTATAGGAACATTGTGTGGGGAATGAAGGAGCAACAATTTTTCTAGCAACTGTTCGAAATTGAATGCCAAAATCCTTAGCAACCCCTCTAATTGACTTGTGCTCAAACTTTACATATTTAACAGCCAATTGTAGCGCATCAAGTGGAGTTAACGCTCATTTAGTTTACATTTGGTATGTTCTAGCCATGTCTGAGAATCAGATAAAAAAATATTGTAATATTGTCCAAAATTGTTGCTCCAAGAATAAAGAATATGTATGCGGGGCAAATTGGCACAGTGCCAACTTGCCCCGTTCTTCCTGTGCCAATATGCCCCAACCAAGAAACTGTTATTAGGATGGCATATAAAAAAAATAACCTAACTGTTTGGAACCTTAATCTTACTATCAAATCATTCCCATATTTCAAGCGATATTTATTTAGAAATCATTCAACATGTCAAGTAATTCAGCAAATGTTTCAACGAATAGTTACTCAGATTTTACTTGTCTTCAGCAAAATCAAACTTTTGTCCATAAGTCAACTCTCCTTCTCAGTATCCTGAAGTCAGTTTCTTGGTAACTGAACAAATATGTAATTACAACCTGATATGAATATCAGAGCAATCTATAGTCAAACATATAAAATATTGCAAATGTGCCAACTTACTCCTGTAGCCAACTAGCTCCGGTTCCCCCCCATATATATATATATATATATATATATATATATATATATATATATATATATATATATATATATATATATATATATATATATATATATATATATATATATATATACATACATATATATACATACATATATATATATATATATATATATATATATATATATATATATATATATATATATATATATACATATATATACATACATATATATATATATACATATATATACATACATATATATATATATATATATATATATATATATATATATACATACATATATATATATATATATATATATATATAATGTATATATATGTATACATATAAATGATAACTTATCACATTTATTCGTGATTTTCATTTGATAACCTAAGCCATAAATACCTCTTGATATCGAATTCGCTCTGTTTCGGGATCAGAGACCCAAGGTGTGATTAACTTTATGATTATAGCTGCTGGTCGGCCAAATATTCGAACACAGACGAAGTCAAAACTGAGGTTACAGTCGACCGCTTTTCCATCAAACCACATATATACACACATAAATACACACACACACAAACATATATATATATATATATATATATATATATATATATATATATATATATATATATATATATATATATATATGTATATATATATATATATATATATATATATATATATATATATATATATATATATATATATATATATATATATATATATATGTGTGTGTGTGTGTGTGTGTGAGAGAGAGGGCAAGAAAAGCCAACACGAGCGCGTAATGATCCAATGCAAAAAATACAAGTAAAATAAAAAATACCGAGTGAATCTCTGCTGGTTTCGTTTCTATAACATCATCCAGAGGACTGATATAAATGCAGTATATATATATATATATATATATATATATATATATATATATATATATATATATATATATATATATATATATATATATATATATATATATATATATATATATATATATATATATATATATATATATATATCTATATTTCCCAACACACATGGTATAGTGTGAGCAAGAGCATACATAAAATCATTTGTGGAACAAAATATCAGAGAGATTAAGCTACCTGTATCTGTGATAAGAAGTTAGGCCCTTCGTGAGCGAAGTTCATATTCCGCCCCCCCCCCCCCCTAATGCTGTATTCCATTGGCCGAGGGAGCGGAACAGCTTTACATTGCAGGTTTAGACATCCAGATGTTTTAGAACTTCAGGTAGTTATCTATACCATTATATTAATAAGAGTTTTGTATACCCGAGTAAAGTATATACAAATATATATATGCATATATATGTATATATATATATATATATATATATATATATATATATATATATATATATATATATATTATATTCATATATACATACATAGATACATGGTATGCATTACATACATACCCATTTACATGCTTGCACATATATTCATACATGTATAAACATCTATGTACATATAAATCTATACATACATACATACATAAATGATCGCACACAAACACACACACATATATAGAGTATACACACACACACACACACACATATATATATATATATATATATATATATATATATATATATATATATATATATATATGTATACATATATATAAATATATATACATATGTATATATATATATATACATATCTATCTATCTATCTATCTATCTATATATATATATATATATATATATATATATATATATATATATATATATATATATATATATATATATATATACACATTATGCATACATACATTTTTCCACAAATTTTATACATCAATACAGCCCGAACCACACACAGGTACAGTATATATATATATATATATATATATATATATATATATATATATATATATATATATATATATATACATATATATATATATATATATATATATATATATATATATATATATATATATATATATATTTATATATATATATATATATATATATGTATATGTGTGTGTGTGTATGTATGTATAAATCCATATACAGATAACATCAAAGCATATGCAAATATGCTTATACAATTATACATACATAGATATGATAGCACAGCTCACATACTACATGAGGCATATAATTCCTAAGATGAAAATCAGGTGTCACTAAGGTTAATCCTGCTTCAAGTAAAATCTACGAAGCTTGCAGATCTCTTTGCATATAAATGCATCGAGTTTGTACATTCCATGTTATATGACTAAATAATAATCAAATCTTACTTTTATGAAGTTGGAGTCTATATGACCTTTTTTTTCCAATAAGATGTTGGAATGAATACATTTCTTTGACATGACTAACTGAATGGTTTTGATATCTCTAACATGAAGAAGCATTCCGTTGTTATCTAGAGCATATCTTCAACTCTTCTTATATTGTTCAACTTACTTTTCAGAATCCTTTTACAGTAAAAACTAGAATAGCACTCTAAGAGTGCAGACCTTCGCCATGGCAGCTTATTTCAGGAATACGCTTGCCTTTCCCAGAATCAATTTAGACCGTAGCCGTATTTGAAGTCTGTGTGACAACCATGTGTGAACTTGGGGATAAGGTTAGGATTAATTTGGTCAACCTTTTGGTCGACCTTGACCTTGACGTTTGACCTAGGATTTTCGAAATTGAGTCACTTCCACGTCTCAACTTAACAATTTATCCCCGAAAGTTTCACTGCTCTATGAGTAAAATTGTAGCCAGGAAGTTGTTCATAAATAAACAGACAAACGGACAAACAAGGGCGAAAACATAACCTCCTCCCAACTTCGTTGGCAAAGGTAAAAAACCAAGGCTTTCTAATTCTATATTTGATTTTCTTCACAAAATTTTTCGTTGCAAAGAGGCTGTAGATAATTTCGGCCAAGTCCGATAAAGAAGAATGGTTGACCAAGGCAAATTACTTTGAATTCATTTAAGTTCTTTATACCCTGCAAGACGAGGCGAGTGATAACGAAGCATGCAATGTTCGTCCCAATCAAGTAAGGATACGACTAACAGACAAGTTGAGAGATATATTACCAAGATAGAGGAGGGGGGCTGGGGATCACATCTCAAATATTCAAGCGCTCTTTTTAATTATCCGTAATCAGATTCAATTTGACGTCTCGTTTTATTTGATCTATAAGCAATTCTATTGATATTGAAAAGCAGTAATTTTTTTCCTACTTGTAGTACGCAAAAATATACAAAGTATCTTTATACAAACATTTCCTTTTGGCTACAGAATAAACTCTTTGAAAAAATGCAGTGAGTTTTGTTAGATTTTTATTTTCTTAGCGTAATCATAATTCTTATTATCATCATTCCATGTTTTTTTTTTTTTTTTTTTTTTTTTTTTTTTTTTTCAAATGGCCACAAATAAGTGATGGTTACAAAGAATTAAAGGGAAAGTATTCGCAAACTAGTGAGCGTACCAGTTTGTTGTTCAACTGGCTACTTTGATATGAAAATTCCCTATTCGAAAAAAAAAAAAATAAAAAAAAAATCGAAGAAAAACACCTATAATGGACTACGCTCAGTGGGTGACTATGGTTTTAATAGCTTGAAATTTTCTAGGTAAACTTCTCTCTGGTAAGGGAATAGATTTGTATCAGTTTTATACATTACAACAGTATAACAGGAACTCTATAACCAATGAACCATAAGTGTATCTTTTAAAGGTCCACATTCACCAGCCCGAGGAATACATTCTTGATGTTAGATAGTCGAGTCGCTCAAATAAAACAATGATAATTTTAGAAAAGCAGAGAGAAAGCATATGATGGTAACTGAAAAGACAGAGTTAAAACTACAATGCTTTATCTCTATTCATCTTCAAATACCAGACTATATGTATGGTATAGTGTAGGGGAACAAACGGCAATTTTTCCTTTAGGTTTTCTCTTTCTTCACCTTTTGGTTCTGCGGATATAGAGAGGATTAAAGGGCTGGGCCGGGGGGTGGGGTGAGAGTGTGTCAAAG
>NC_090732.1:93609024-93611524 GCF_036898095.1 Palaemon carinicauda | reverse complement strand
ATTTCGTTGGATAGCAACATCAGCACCTTCCAATTATTCCAATAAGAGTCAAATGTCTTGTATGCACCTAGAAAAGACACTGGGATATTTTTTGATTGATGGTAGAGATTTTTGGACAATATTTATCCTAGTATATATTCTTCGACAATAATTGTCTGGGCTACTAAAACATGTGTAGTAAATATTCAACTAAAATTTAGAAAAATTCTGTAATTGCATATTTCAAATTTCTGCAATAATGACCATACAATATAATTTCATTGGGCGACATTGCAGTACACCAGGCCAAGATTTAGAGCCATCAGAAATGCTTAATAACAGATGTAGGCTATAACATGTGGAATTGTAAATATCCTTTATCTCTCCCCAGGAACCTTTTTACTCCTTTGGGAATTAAATCATTTCCCCCTTACACTAACCTGCGAACACAGAGTCAGTAAACAAATATTAATGGGAAAACATAAAACAGCATAACCCGACGTACAGTAGTGCGATGCTGAATATTTCAAACGAAAACTTTTCTTATGCAAGCTGGATCAGTAGATGGAAGAGGAAGAAGAGGAGGAGAGTAGAAAACATTTAAGGCGAGGTAGATACCATCAACGTAAATCAAGAAGAAAGAATTGTCAAGACCTCCTCAATAAAAAAGAAAAAAAATGCAAACAGCAGCTCACGACTAAAAGGGGCCGAGCTGCCCTAGCTATGCCAACAATGAGCGGATTACTGCCTCTCTCTTTCGCTCCCGCTGTTCCGGATCACTTCCTTTTGTTCCAAAATTGTTCGGTATCTTTGCACAAGTCCAACTCATCGCTACAGTGCTCTCCTTCCTCGCTTAAAAGATCAATACTCACAGGAGAAACGCATTCGTATACGATAATAACAGAAACATTATCAAGTACTAAAGACTAAACCTTATACTAAATTAATATGAGAGAAAAAATAAGTGATTGAAAGTCTATGGGAACTGTGATCATGAAGCCCTCTCCAGAGTTCCATCTCCTACCCAAGGGGATCGAGTGACAGGCAGGCGTTTTCATTGCGATCTAATCCTGTTTGCCCCACGCTTAGCACATGTTGTAGAAGTGATTATTCGAATGGCGTAGCTGACAGAGAGAGAGAGAGAGAGAGAGAGAGAGAGAGAGAGAGAGAGAGAGAGAGAGAGAGAGAGAGAGAGAGAGAGAGCGCTCACAGTTAAACGGGGACATTTGTAAGTTATTGAGATAGAGCCCGTTCAGGGGAGGGATAGTATTATAAAGGGGAACTATTTGAAATAAAAGGGTGTAAATATAAAGCTGAAGGTTATCAAAACGAACTTTTACTATGTCATTAAAAGAAAAAAAAATATATAAGCTTTAAAAGTAATGAGCATCAAAGGCTCAGGAAAATAAAAAGACTGATCTCAGCTCTTGCCATATGTGACCAGAGAACCATGAAACGGAAAATACAGATTTCTTAATTCCATTATTGACTCTTTTTCATAAACATTATATATAAGATACATGCAGATTATGAACTTTTAAGGACATTCTTATGAATAAATATATGGAGTAAATCCAAATTACTTCGAAGGTTAATAAAGGATTCTTTGCAACGATCATTATGTCTTTCCTTTTATAAGAGGAATTCATCACTTGTTCTACCAGCGAGTATTGTGAAAGCTATTACGTAGGATTGCTAAAGTTCGAGTGAAAGTGGACCAATATAATTATAAAGATTAGTTTATGAACACCTGTCCAAGTTTGACCAAATGACAAGAAATGTTTCTGTCCATTTACCAGTTTGTCTGTGCATGTTTATGTTTCTCTACCTAATGATGGAAAAAGATATATCTATTGTATTCTCATAAGAATGACAGTTAAATTTTTTCCAATAATAATGATAGTAGTAATAATAACAATGATGATAATAATAGTAATGATATCTATTAATATTATCTAATATATCAAAACAAGAAGTGAAAAACAAAATCACAGCAACTAGCAAGGGAGAAGGAAAGGAAAAGGAAAAGGCAAAGGACAAAAATACTGTCGGCCTCATATGCAAATTTCCATAATAATAAAGCCATTGAGTGAAATAAATATACAGTGTTTGCTCTCTGGGACAGATGGAAGTGATTTACATATCATAATGAGAACCTGAGGGATCGTTGAATAAAAACTTTGTATCGATACGCAGTAATGTCTCTCTCTCTCTCTCTCTCTCTCTCTCTCTCTCTCTCTCTCTCTCTCTCTCTCTCTCTCTCTCTCGTGTTTCTTATATCATTAGGCAGTCCAAAACGATATTTCCAGGACTCTTTTATATTTTTCCTCGTTTATTAAGTATACCAAGACTTGACAAAGCACTGAAACAAGTCATATTTCTATGCATTATTATTATTATTATTATTATTATTATTATTATTATTATTATTATTATTATTATTATTATTAATATTATTATTATCATTATTGTCGTTCCTTATTTCCTTTCCTCACTGGGCTATTTTCCCATTTGGAGCCCT
>NC_090732.1:93589024-93604024 GCF_036898095.1 Palaemon carinicauda | reverse complement strand
GAGAGAGAGAGAGAGAGAGAGAGAGAGAGAGAGAGAGAGAGAGAGAGAGAGAGAGAGAGAGAGAGAGAGTTTATTGTGAAAGAATTCCCATCAAAGTAACATGGTAAATACGCTGTATCTAAATTAACATCTTAAATAGAAATTTATAAACAAGTAATTGAAAACAAATGTATACAAACAAAGAAAAAAAAACATATCATAATGCTGGTTTCATATACATACTACACAAAATTTCCCTTACTATTTCTTCGTTAGGGGCTATAGTCTAAACACAAGAATAGCAATATCCATCGGTATATTTGTGTAGATGAGTGATGAACATATAAAAATACCTTGAGAGAGTTTGAATGCGTGATGATGACATGGTTAAGTATTTTAAAGATATCTTGACAAACATTCAGATGATTCGATGTACTGTATAGGTTCAATGCCGTGCTAATACATCATCATCATCATCATCTCCTTCTACGCCTATTGACGAAATGGCCTCGGTTAGATTTCGCCAGTCGTCTCTATCTTGAGCTTTTAATTCAATACTTCTCCATTCATCATCTTTTACGTCGCGCTTCATAGCCATCAGCCATGTAGGTCTGGGTCTTCCAATTCTTTTAATGCCTTGTGGAGCCCAGCTGAACGTTTGGTGATCTAATCTCTCTTAGGGAGTGCAAAGAGCATGCCCAAACCATCGCCATCATGATTTCATCCACATATGGCACTCGAGTAATCTCTCTTATAGTTGCATTTCTAATCCTGTCCTGCCATTTAACTCACAATATTCTTCTGAGGGCTTTGCTCTCAAATATACTAAATCTAATGGAGATTGTTTCACTGTTATACCATGATCCATGTCCATAGAGTAACACCGATCTTATTAAAGTGATATATAGTCTGATTTTCAAATGTAATTTCAGACGATTTGATTTCAAAATTTTACTTAACCAAGCCATTGTCTGATTTGCTGCTTTCACTAAACTCTATTTCTAAAGACCTTGTATTGGAGATCATAGTTCCTAAATACTTGAATGATTCTACCTCATTAATCCTTTCTCCTTTCAATGATATTTCATCTTTCACTACACACTCAATTGTCATTTTCTCCTTTTCTTCTATTTATCTTCAGCCCAACCTCGTTTAATATTTCAGGCATTCTGGTAAGCAAGTATTGCAAATCCTGTGGTGTTCTTAACAGAACAGAGCTAATATATATAAATATATATAAATATATATATATATATATATATATATATATATATATATATATATATATATATATATATATATATATATACACATATAATATATATATATATGTATATATATACACATATGATATATATACACACACACATATATATATATATATATATATATATATATATATATATATATATATATATATATATATAAGATGAGAGACTTTGCAAGAACTCTTTGATCGTTTGAGAAGAAAATTACTAGAACAACAGAAAATAAGATATTTTATGAATTAAAAAGTCATGAGCAACATTGAAGAGGAAAAGGAACTCTTCTATAAACTAAATAACGCAAGATTTTGACAATGAAAATCCTTTAAGAATGCTAATACAACTGATCCATGTCAGAGAGAGAGAGAGAGAGAGAGAGAGAGAGAGAGAGAGAGAGAGAGAGAGCTCTTAAGATGTCAGCTATGATAGACACCGGCAATTTAGGGATTAGCTAGAGGTGGCATTGTGTGTAGGAGTACCCTGGCAGGACATGGGAGCAGACACTCACTCACCGAGTCCTTTGGATCGTTATTTGCCTTTAATGTTTTCTCGGGATAACGGTAACACCCTATTCGCGGAAGCGGCACTTTCCCACAAATAAGACTGCACCTCAATAACATATCTTATTCCCAACCAGCGACCAGATACTTGAGTGGATTTATGAAGCTTAGGCGTTGTGTACCAGGAGTGCTGCATTTCCCGTCTCTTGGCGGCCTGGTTTGGGGTAAGAATGGTGGTATTACACTACTAATAATTTCCCGGAACAGGATTTGAAATGTACTGTGCCTCACGAGAGGCCAATTTTTGGACACCCATACGTACAGTATATAAATCGACCAAAAAGAGTTGGGTTCTACTTCAAAGCTAGAACAGAATAAACCAATATCAAAATACATAATTCCCGGTACACATTCACATTACAAAGATGACTGACCCCAAATAATCAAGATTGTAGGATTGGTAATGCACATACATATCCATAACCGTAACACAGTGAAATGGTCTAATTTAATAATAATAATAATAATAATAATAATAATAATAATAATAATAATAATAATAATAATAATAATAATAATAATAATAATAATGACGAATTGAAAAGGAGGACAAAACTCAACAAAAGAAATAAAAACATGAATAATCACTATTCTATTATCACTACTATAATATTCAGTAGTAACAATGATAATTATTATTGCATAAAAGTTCTTTAATAGCATTCGCATCAATAAAGCGTTCAGTAATGAATGGAAAAATAAAAGAATTAGTGAAAAGTACCATGTAATATCAGCTTAGAATATAACTCTATGTCATGTTTTCGGGAAGAAGTGAAATTGTATTTTGGCACTGCAAGGTTTATGACCCCATAATGGCCCCATCTGAATGTAAAGTAGTTGTAATACTTGATCCCCCAGATTAGGGCCAGTCATAACATAATGATGAATGTACGCCCACCAACTTCATCGTATGCCCTGCAGTTACTTACGCACCCTTCCCTAAGTCCCATTATTGCCATGGAACAGGTCAATAATTCTTATAACTGCCGAATCCTATATATAAAGAAGAAATGGAAGAGGACAGAGGTGGAAAAGATGGTATTCTGTCATGATAGCAAACATCTTGAGACGTAAATCTGGATAATCTGGTTACAATGCTTCACGGACATTGAACCAATGCAAATTGAAACTGCAATATCCACAGTGTGACATATATAATCTATATGTATAATCTCACTTTCAAGAAAAAGTTAAGTGATGTTCTGTAACATTTTACATTGATAATACATCATTTGTACACATATACATATGCTGTATATATATATGCACAAACATCTCTCCTATATAATAAAGAGCTAGTGTCAGGATATATATATATATATAATATATATATATATATATATATATATATATATATATATATATATATATATATATATATATATATATATATACATATATATAATCATATATATATAAATATATATATATATATATATATATATATATATATATATATATATACATATATATATATATATATATATATATATATATATATATATATATATATACTGTACATATAAATATATGTATATATATATATATATATATATATATATATATATATATATATATATATATATATATATGTATATATATGTATACAGTATATATACATACATACATATATATATATATATATATATATATATATATATATATATATATACAGTATATATATATATATATATATATATATATATATATATATATATATATATATATATATATATATATATATATTCTTTCCAGCCACGCTTTGGTCTCCCCGTCCCTCGGGTTGGGGGAAAAGGATGTAATCATACCCTTGTGAGAGGGGGTGCGTGTTCGTATGTGTGTATATCTCTCTAAATATTCAGCCGTCATTTTTGACAGGTCGCGTAAACTAGTGTATATGTATATGCACACACACATACACACACACACACACACACACATATATATATATATATATATATATATATATATATATATATATATATATATATATATATATATATATATGGACAGCCTGATTTATTTCTATATGAAATACCCAACATTCACTTAAAAAGAAAGAAGACATTACTGGGACGAGGAAAAGGGGAATTTTAATCTCTAGGAAAGCATCAGTTACGGGTAGGAAGTCTTTGAAGATATTACACAATAATTCATAAAAATATGTCATATCCTAGTTATCAGGAAAATATGTCTTAAACTATTATATCCTCCAGTAAGCGGAAATAATTCTTGTACGTTTAATGGTCTGTGTATAGAGCGCATACGCATATTTTATTCATTCAATATTACATTCTTAAAACTGCCAAATAATTAGTAAAAGACACGCTTTAACAGTTACTATGAGATTCAGGGCCTCTGTAACACGGTTTTTTGGACTTTGCTCCTTATCAAAGCATCGGATGTAGCTGAAAGTTGACATATGTATATTTTACAACCACACACAAATTTTGTCAGCATTATCAATAACCTAAACACAATAGTTTTAATTTTTATAGAGTAAAAATGATCTAGCCGACGCCATGGCCAGTGATAACGAGCCAAGAGTCGAAAACATTCATTACGTAAGCAATGTAAACACCTTTTGACAAAATTTTGCCCCGCCCATCCACCAGACACCCATTCAACTTCTTCCATCGGCTCTGAAACCCATAACAGTCAAGAATGGCTAACAGGATTTGGAATTGCCCCCGTGGTTGCAAAACTGCATTTGTCTTACGACTTGCAACTTTATACAGTCAAGAGAAAGCCCGTGGCCATATTTACTATAGCCTGAATAGGTAAGTATTCAGTTTCTAGTTTAAATCCAATGTTTATAGTATTTAGCGTAACAGGATTATAATACTTGTAATGTCATTCAGGCTTTTGAACATTTCTATTAACTATTCACTATGCCACCAAAAGAGAGAGAAAGAGAGGGATTGTATGTAAACAGTCTTTATATAACTATTTTTGTTGAAATAAGATTTTTGTGCTAAAATCTCCATCAGACCAACCGTGTTAGCTATGTTTTGGGCATGACTGCATTTTATAAATAAATCCTGAATAGTTTTAAGAGTTTTATTTGTACATCTAATGGGAATTTATAGAAGTGAAGTGAACATAATTCATTTATCCTCTAAAATAATTACTACATGTAGCAAAACAAATAGTAGTAAAGATGATAATGCAATGAAGGAATGATACCATACTTTATCTTTAGCTTCAACATCGGCAATAACATACCCAGTTGCCATAATTTGTCAGCTTAATGAAATAACCTATCATCTAAAGTTAAACTTAATTTCTGAGGAGGCCATGGCTTATTGCACAGTGAAAGAATATGACAAAGACTTTATGAATGGCGGAATGTGCTAGCGTAGTAATACTACTGTACTGTAGCAGAAGTGCCGTAACAGTACTATACATGAATTAAACGTTTAGGCCAACTGCTGGGATCCTTGAGGATCATTTACCACTTTTTACAACTACTCGAAAAATTATTTTTTTTAGCCAGAATTTAAATTTTCTGATCCAACAATGCCCATGATAGCCTTCAGTGTTATCCTGAATTACAACGAGGCCAAAGTGGGTGGAGCCTCGTGAAGTCATCATTCTGACGACAATTACTGGTGAAGGTTTAAAGCCAAAATATGGTACCAGTTATTTCTTTTTTTTTCTTTTTTACAGTAAATACGTAGGTAGCTAGACAATAAATAAAAATTACTGGACATTGGATATAGCAGTTATCAAATCAAGCTGGTCTACTACGTTTTTGAAAATTACCAACTAATCCATACACCTTGTCAATCTGATTGTGACCTATAAAGTAGACTGTAATTTCTTAGGAAACTTATTCTGGGAGTTAGACTAATAATCGAAGTGTTTTTGTATTTATTAACATATTTTGTTCGTTTGTTCATTATGACAATTCTCAGTGGAGAGGTTTCAGAGTTCATAAAGGTGTACTGCTTTGCTTTTATTTACACTTTTGTGTTATTGTTGGCAGAGGTATAGCCTTCGTTACGTATAGCCAATCATCGATCGAGAAAGAGAGAAGAAATGCCGTCATAAGTTACGTAACGAGTGCGTTCGAAACCTTTTCTCTGAGTAAGTTGGCCCGTCTTCAAAAATCGTCACTTTTACTTAATAAAGTACCAAATTTATTCAACCTACGTAATGCAGAATATAGTCAAAATTTATGTGTAGATATAATGTGCATTCTGAATAAGCGTTATATTTATGAAATTCATAGAAAAAAAGTTATTGCGAAAAAACCGTGTTACAGAGGCCCTGAATCTCATAGTAGTCTATTATAAGGGTTCAGTTGTAACGATATTGTGTGAAATTAACCCACATTGCTTATTTTACAGAAAGCCAAGAACTTTAAATCTTAATTTCTAATGAATATTGCTCAATAAAAGATTGGTAGCGTGATAATGAAAAAGTAACACATTCAAAGGGGAAAAGGGTAAGAATTTTCAAAGAATCGAGTGATTACGAAAAATCTGGTTATATCATAAAATATTCTCATTATTAAGAGACTTCAGCAAATTGAATGACTTTGAATTTATATGTCATGGGCAAATAAACTGTAAGATTATTTTGTCAATATAAATAAGGAACAATAAAATAACTGAGAGAGAGAGAGAGAGAGAGAGAGAGAGAGAGAGAGAGAGAGAGAGAGAGAGAGAGAGAGAGAGAGCCTTACATTATTGCCTTATATTTTGTTTGGGTTCCCCCAGGTCCCTCAGTGTGAAGCACCTCGTATATCCACCAGAGAGTTGCTAATGCATCTTCCGGTGTATTTTGCATCTTCCAGTCTTGGATGGTCTGGGATGCATCTTAGGTATTTATCGAGCTTATTCTTAAACACATCTACGCTCACTCCTGATATGTTTCTTAGATGAGCTGGCACCACATTAAATAGTCGCTGCATTATCGATGCTGGTGCGTAGTGGATTGATGTCCTGTGCGCCTTTCTTAGTTTACCTGGTATATTTTTTGGCACTATTAATCTACCTCGGCTTGCTCTTTCTGATATTTTTATCTCCATGATGTTTTCAGTAATTCCTTCTATTTGCTTCCATGCTTATATTATCATGTAGCGTTCTCTTCTCCTTTCTAGACTGTATAGTTTTAAAAATTGCAGTCTTTCCCATTAGTCAAGATCCTTAAATTCTTCTATTCTAGCAGTATAGGACCTTTGTACAGTCTTTATTTGCGCAATATCCTTTTGGTAGTGTGGGTACCATATAACATTGCAGTACTCGAGTGTACTACGTACATAAGTTTTGTAAAGCATAATCATGTGTTCAGCTTTTCTTGTTTTAAAGTGTCTGAATAACATTCCCATTTTTGCTTTACATTTAGCCAACAGTGTTGCTATTTGGTCATTGCATAACATTCCTATTTAACATTACACCAAGGTCTTTGCTTCCTTGTTTGTGATTGTCTCATTATTATTAGGTCCCTTGTATGCATATACCATTCCTTCTCTGTTTCCATAATTTATTGATTCGAATTTATCGGAGTTAAATACCATCCTATTTATCTCCGCCCATTCATAAATTTTGTTTAGATCTCTTTGTAGTGAGTTCCTATCTTCATCACAAGTAATTTCTCTACTTATTCTTGTGTCATCGGAGAAACTTCTCACTAGGGAGTTTTCAACATCACAGCATATGTCTGAGATCATAATAACAAACAGCAGTGCAGCTAATACCGTACCTTGTGGCACGCCAGATATTACCTGGGCTTCATCTGATTTCTCGTCATTTGCAACCACTATCTGTTTTCTGTTTTGCAGGAATTCTTTTACCAATTTTCCTATCTTTCCCACAATATTATGCTTTCTCATTTTTTTCTCTAATACATTATGGTCTACCTTGTCAAAGGCTTTTGCAAAATCTAGATAGATCACATCTGTGTCTTTTTCATTTATCATATTTTTGTATATGTTTTCATAGTGTGCTATCAGTTGGGTCTGTGTACTTTTTCCAGGCACAAAACCGTGTTGACCTATATTAAACAAATTATTTTTAACCAAATGGTTCATTATTTTCTTTTTTATTACCCTCTCATACACTTTCATAATATGTGATGTTAGACTAACAAGTCTATAATTGCTTGCCTCTAGTCTTGATCCACTTTTGAAGATAGGGGTTATATAAGCTAATTTATGTTTAACATATATCTCGCTCATATCTACACTCTGTCTTAGCAGTATTGCAAGCGGCTTTGCGATAGTGTTTGCAGTGTTTTTTAACAAAATCGCTGTAACTCCATCTGGTCCGGTTGCCGATCCATTTTTAATTTCGTTTATAGCCTTGACAATATCTGCTTCATTAATATCTATATCCGTTAGATATTCAACATTTTCTTCTCTCATTTCTGTTTCATTATTCTCATTCGCAATTCTTGGCGTGAACTCAGTCTTATATTTTTCTGCTAATATGTTGTATATTTCCTTTTTTTCATTCGTTAGTCGTCCTTCAATTCTTAGAGGGCCTATTTCTAATCTCCCTTTATTCAACTTCTTTGCATAGGAGTAAAGTACTTTGGGGTTTCTTTTTATATTTTGAAGTGTCCTTTCTTCTAAGTCCCTTTTTTTAATTTTCTTTCGACTGTATAATCTTTTGTTCTGCATTTTCTATCTTACATTTTATTTCCATCATTTTCCACACATTTTTTTCTTTTGCAAGATTTTTCTCCCACTTTCTGTAAGAGAGAGAGAGAGAGAGAGAGAGAGAGAGAGAGAGAGAGAGAGAGAGAGAGAGAGAGAGAGAGAGAGAGAGAGAGAGAGAGAGAGAATATGTGCACAATAAATTGCCATACATTTGTAAGAAACATAATTCGTTTCATTAAACTTTTATAACGGATATCCTAACAAAGTTTCTTCATAAAATTAAATGTATGAACCTGCAGGTATCTTCACGCTTGAATAAAACTTGAAGGCAGTCAAAGGCTTGATGGTCTGTCAGTCATTGTGTGTACTCTACACAAGACGAAAACGTTACATAAAGTACTCCACAATAAAAGAACGCAGTTGAAATAGGCGATGAAATTTCTGGATTTGTTTTATTCCTGGCACACTTCAGTTCTTGATAGAAATAATAGCTCTTAAATTGATGAAACTGATGGAATGCGGCTCAATAGAGAGTCTTGGAAATTACATACGATGTAGATTAGGCAGTTATGGTTGTCAGTGGAGTCACAGATGTTCATAGCCATAAGAAAACAAAAGAGAAATTTCATAATTAGAAACCTTCAGCAATACAGTATACTGTAGTATGTCCTAGAACTACTGATGAACTTTCTCCAGAGACGCATATAATTACTGTATTATTATTATTATTATTATTATTATTATTATTATTACATTCGTTGGAAAGGAGGATGCTATACGGTATTCATTTGATTTAGAAAAAAAATGTCTACAGATAATAAATGATCTCTGAATTAATTCTGTCACTATATCAAACAATCACACTGCCAAAAGTATTTGGTTAATTGATAAATTAAAAGAAATAAAAGGATCCTCCTTCCCCTCGTTCATCAAAGTAATCAATTGGATTTCGTCGTCCCTGTTTGGAGAACTACTCTCATAAGGTTTCTTCCTTGGTGCATTTGATCAATGATTCCGGTTTTGCATGATCTCTAGATCTTCTTAGCACTGATCATATTCGTATATGGCCAATATCTTGAACCTATCCGTTATCATTGCCACTAATAAGCGCCCTTCAAACCTTTAAACAAGAGCCGTGAGTTTTCTTTTAATATTCTATTTTAGGACCTTATGTACAGAAGGTTATTCATTACGCGGTGTATTCAAATATTATTGGCAATATTGAAAATATATATCAAGGAGTGGAAAAGTGACTACTACTTAGTTGTTTATAGAAAAAAAAAAACTTGAATCGAATTGTGATAAAAAAAAGGCATTTTTTTTTTCCGTGCGAAGTCCACATGTATATGAGATAAGGGTATAAGGTCTGCGAAATGTGACAAAAGAAGTAAATTCCGGTTTAATCCCTATTATCACCCTTAAAATATTTTCGAACTGCAGGCCGAGAAAACGCTGTGAAGGACGAGCACTTGTATGAGGCACGCCCAAAACCACATGATATGAATATTTAATGAGACCTTTGTCTCGAGGTAAAATGAACTGGCAGTAACTGTCACATTCATTTGTCGTTTTTGATATCTATGTATTCAGTGATTCTTGAAATCTTTCATTGGTTACTAATGAGGATGGTATATTATGTTTCCGATCACAATTCGAGTGCAGAGACTATCAACTCTTTTAAAAAACAGTCTTATTTAAAACATACACAGATTATATGTATTTTTCTAAATAATTAGCCATTCTTCCCTGGCTCCTCACTCACAGGACCCAGATGTATCTCATCTGAAGAGCTTGATAAATGAACGGCTAACGATCTTAGCCTACCTCTAATGTTAGATATCTCTCAACACCTAGGGTACTAGGCGAACACGACTACTTTAAGTTTCGGGTAAATATGAATATAATAATAATAAAGTATATATATATATATATATATATATATATATATATATATATATATATATATATATATATATATATATATATACATATACATATATATATATATTTATATAAATATATATATATATATATTTATATATATATATATATATATATATATATATATATATGTGTGTGTGTGTGTGTGTGTGTGTGTGTGTGTATGAACATATGTATATATACTATGTACATATATATAAAAATGCATACACACACACACACACACACACATATATATATATATATATATATATATATATATATATATATATATATATATATATATATATATATATATATATGTGTGAGTGTGTGTGTGTGTGTGTATGAACATATGTATATATACTATGCACATACATATGAATATGCACACACACACACACACACACACACACATATATATATATATATATATATATATATATATATATATATATATATATATATATATATATATGTGTGTGTGTGTGTGTGTGTGTGTGTGTGTGTGTGTTGCAACTTTTCGAATCTAAAACAATTCATTGTAACTATGATAGATCCAATTGCGAACTGCAGGTATGTTGAAGGTGAGCATCTGTTCCCTCGTTTGCAGTTTTGCTTTCACAAAGGCCTTGGGGCATATGCTGCTAGTCTTACAATCTCCAATGATGGGCAAAAATCCTTTGATTGTGGTCAGGAAGTTCGTTTCATTGGCATTGATTTTAGTATTCCTTTTGATCGTTAAGCATGAGATCCTGGTTTTCAAACTCAAACAAATGGAATTAAGTGGGTCTTTTCTCAGCAACATTACTGAATTTTCAATAAATAGATTATAAAGTATATTTGATTATGGGCACCATAGTGATTATAAGATTGTAAATTCTGGTGTTTCTAAGGGCAGTGTTCGCAGCCAATCACTTTTCATTATATATATATTTGGCCTTGAAAACAAACGTGTTCCATAAGAAGACGGTGCCACTCTGTATTACTTTTCTATGGCAACGGGGATGACAGTGTTGAATAGGACTGAGTACCCCGGTTCTCCATAGTCATACTATTAATGTGAATGCCGCGGGATTCAGGTCAAATAGTTTGCGGCAGGTGTAACAATGTTATTAGTATTCCATCAATCGAAATCCAGACTTGGAAGATTCTTTCTTCGGCTGTCTTTTCACTCTTATGGCTAAGATACAAGATAATAGAAAGGCATCTTTTGTCCTTGTTGGTGACTTGAAGGTTCACCATTGGGAGTGCTTAAATTTTGTTCCTCGTACTGATCGCAATGGCTTAAGACCTTTTATTTGGACTTGGCCTCTGAATTAGGCTGTGAGCAAATCCTAAGTCAACCTACTCACGGGTCTTGTAACTGCTTGATCTAGTATACACTGACTCCCCTAGTGTTATAACAGGTAAGGTTGGTTCTCCAGCTGGGACGTCTGATCATGCCTTCGTTTCATTAGCGATCAAGACTGAGTAGCCTGTCCCTGATGTATCAAACTCATGTAAGATATATATGATATCTCAAGCATATTGGAATGTCATTTTAATGAAATTTTCAAATTTGAATGGGTAAAAATTGTATAAAAGCGTTGAGCATGTTGCTCACTTGAATGAGAATCTGGTCTATATAATTCATTAGCGTATTCCTTCTCGTGTGTTAAAATACCTAGTGAAGGACAAACCCTGGTTCAATGATGATTGTAGAGGTGCTCATTTGGAGAAATAGGAGGCCAATCATTTTCACATGGGTAACATTTCGAATTTAGCATGGAATAACTATACACAACTATGAGCTTTTGCTCAAAAACTTTATATTTCAACTGAAAAAGAATACAATTTGTCCATAAAAGGAAACCCCATCATAGTAGTACCTACGAGCATAAATGGTGAGCTACCCTAAAATCTGTACTCTTGGTGCAAACTTAACACCTCCTCCATTACTTAAAGCTGATGGCTCTGTCACATATTGTCTAAAGGAAAAGGCAACCCTTTGGCTGGTGTGTTTGACAATAAGCAGAGTAATGAAAAACACTATGTTCCTCATTCCTGTTTACTTGAGGCCAAACAAACAAGTTTTGTTTTTCGGGCCTGTGCTTATGGAGGTGTAGACCAAAATTGGTATCTTTCCTTTGTTTTTTTTTATAAAGGCTTTTGACTTCTTTGCTCTTAAGTTGTCTATTATTTTTCGCAAGTTAGCAGGAAGATTCTATTTTGTACTTGTTGGACGATTGGTAATGTTACTTCCATGAGTTCTAGCCCTGATGGTTACCAGTCAGTTTCCATAACTCCCATGTCATCTAAAGTTTATGAACGTCTTACGACAAAATGTTCAAATCTGCTCCCTAGTTTACAATTTGGATTTTGCTAAAAAGCATGTGATGTTCGGCATATAATTTCTTATATTCTACACAAATACTTTGATTGTGGTCAGAAAAGTTCGTCTGATTGACTTTGATTTCAGAGCAGGCTTTGATCATGATAATCATTTCAAACACAAACAGTTGGTAGTAGTTGGGTCTTTTGTTAACATCATTATAGAATTTTTAGGTAAAAGATTGCAAAGAGTTGTTGTTGATAGGCACTACAGTGAGTATAGGAATGTGATATCTGGTGCTCCTCGGGGTGATTTCCTTAGTCCATTTCTTTTCACACTAATATACACATGATATGTGGTTTAGCATGGAAAAAAAAGCTCATTTCATTTTCAGACGATGCAAATCTCTTTGCACCCAATCTATCTCTTGAACGTAAGTCTTGTGTTGCTGGTATCTTTCATAGAGATCTAGCTAAAATTAAGGCATGGTGAAAAATATGGGGTATGAAGTTGAACCTTAACAAAACTCAAAGTATGATTGTAAGTAGGTTAAGGACAATGGCTCCCCAACATCCATATTTTTGCAATGATAATATTTCTTTAATGACATACATCTTTAAAATTTTATGTGTAATTTTCCATTGCAAATTTACTTTTGAGAGGCACAGTCGACCTATTTCTTCTTCGATTGCACAAAAATTGGCTTATTAAGAAAGTTTTAAGATTTTCGGTGATCAATCTATTCCGAGGAATTTTTCAAAATTCTTCCATTTTACCTTGTTTCGAGCATTGTTCTCGCGTCTGGTCTTCAACTGGTGACTCATCTTAATCTATTGGACAAAAACTTGCGGTCTATTAAATTTCTTATTCCTTATCTTGATAATAATCTCTGGCTCCGTCATTCAGTTAATTCTTTATGCATGTTGCATGAGATTTTTCATAATTCTGATCATCCTTTACATTCGGATCTTCTTCGATTGTACCATCCTGTGCATAGTACTAGGTATGCAGTTAGTTCTAACATTCTTTTCTTCTCAATAATATGCAGAATTCTAGAAGTTTTATGCAAGATGTGATCAGGCAGTTGAATAGGTGGAACTTCAGAAGTTCAAACTTGCTGCGAATGTTTTTATCTTGAACAGGTTGGCATGTATCGCTTCATAGTTAATATATGACAGATCTATTCTAACGTTGTTACCGATATTAAGATATCTTATATTATTGATTCTTTCTTTTACTTCTTCTGTATAGTTTTATATTTCCTTATTTTCCTTTCCTTACTTCTCGTGTTTCCATCTCTTTGTAGACTTCATTTAATGTCTCTGCCTTTGCCTTTGCTACTGCTCTTCTTGCTTCTTTATAGTTTTCTTTATCCTGCTCTTGTCCTGATAGATCTGCCTTCTTCTTGGCTTCTTTCTAGGTTCTTACCCGTTCTTGCACCTCATCATTCCATCACCACGATTCTTCATCATTTGGGGGTCTTCTTCCTGATGACTTTCCAAGTACTTCCTCATCGATCCTTAGAATCACTTTACTATTCTCGGTCCACCATTCTTGTACATCCTCATGTAACCTTATAGCTTCCTGCACTCTTTCCTTAAAAAAGACTTACTTCTTCCTCTTTCAATTTCCACCACTTAATCTTTGGATCCATTCTCGCCTTTTTACTTCTCCTACAACTCCTTAGTCTGCAATTAATTACCACTAACCTGTGTTGCGCTGCTACTCTCACCATTTATCACCTTGCAATTTCTAACTTCCTTCAGATGGTCTCTCTTACACAGCAGCAAATCTATCTGGCTCTCCCTGTCACCACTACTGTAAGTAATCAGTCTGTTAATCTTCTTCTCAAAGGTGTTGATCATTGCTAGGTCAAAAGCCAATGCAAAATCAATCACTCTTTCTCCCCCATCATTTCTCTCACCCACACCCCAACCTCCATGCGCTCTCTCTATCCCTTCCCTACTAATTCCCAAGTGGCCGTTCAGATATCCTCCTATAATTACCCTTTCCCTTGCAGGAATTATTCCAAGCTCCTGGTCCACCTCCTCCCTGAATGTATCTTTCTCCTTCTCTGTAAATCCAGTTTGCGGGGCATAGGCACACACCACATTGACTATTGTTGCTCCCAGTCCTAGCTTCAAACTCATAGTTCTGTCATTTTTCCTATTCACCACAATCAAATTTTCCTTCAACTCTTTCGATAATATTATTCCTACTACATTTCTTCCTTCCATATTTGCTCCAGTGTAATATAATTTACAACCTTTGCCTAGTTCTCTTGCGTTATTTCCTTTCCACTTAGTCTCCTGCACACAGCACTCCAATCTTCCTTCTCTCCGTGAGGTCAACCAG
>NC_090732.1:93574024-93584024 GCF_036898095.1 Palaemon carinicauda | reverse complement strand
AAGAGCTGTTGCCTACCGGAGGCATCCTGGATGCTATCGCTCGCCCTTTATGGGTCATTTAGTTAGCTAGAGCGACGTTCCCGGTTTGTTTTGCTTTAATAATTTAGCTATTTAGCTCTTCTAGGAATGCTTATATTATACCGTCAGTTTTTAGCTCGGTGATTTCGACACGGGTCGAGGTACCGATCTTGCCCTTTGTGAGGCTTCGTAGCCTACACGTCTGGCACTAGTACTTTCATGCATGATATAAGTTTTTCCGAGTGTTATATTATTGAAGCTATAGGCAAATATTTTATACATGTAAGATATTGTTGAATATTTTTTCCAAGATTGTATATGAGAGAGTTTAGGTGAATTAGGTAATCGATTCTCACCTTACCTAATCTAGTATTCTAGGTACAGTAGTATACTTTTGCACATCTCCGATTGTTCTTTTCTCCTCTGGAGGCTAAGTTCAATCCCTCTCTCCCTCAGAAAGCCTTTGGCTTAATCCTAGTGGTTCTACCTGTATAATAATCCAGATATAACTATTCTAGGATATGTCTGTCCTGTCCTGATAACCAGAGTGACTGGTTTTTGGGTTTGGGCAGAACATCAGAGTTTCTATTCTGTGGTCTGCTTCTTCCTAGCATAGAGAATGAGTCTCCTTTGCTAGGTTAGGGGCGAACACAGGAAGCTTTGCTTCCCTAGTCGATGTTGGAAGGATTCTGTAAGAGATGATTCCTTCCTCTAGTGGCCTAGCAGACTGTCCTGTGTTGTTTTTCTCGGGCTGGAGAATGAGTTTTCTCTGTTGCCCTGCGAAATAACTTCACCTAACTTTGTTCTGGTTGGGAGGAGGATAGCAAGCATTTCCAGTCTTCCTCCCTAATAGACAACTCTTGGTTAGGATGAGCTTCCCTAACTGCTGAGTGTGTCTCTTGCTAGAACGAAGTTTATAGGACCCTTATCCCTTCCCACATCTCTTTTATTTTCTTTTGGCCACAGTCCTACTTCTGTACCTAGCATAGGTTAGGATGGAGGACCGGCTCAGCTCTCTGCCGGCATTACGTGTCGGTCGGCAGAGACCCTTTGATCTTTGCAGAGTGAACCCCAGACCTCCCTTGGTCTCCCTTCCATGTCTGCCGGTAGAGCCCAGCAGGCTATGGATTCTTTGGAAGCCTGAATGCTACAATCTCCCCTTCCATAAGTTCACTCTTTCTGGATGGAAGGTCGTATGGCATGCCGCCTTATAACCTTACATCTATATTGTTTCTCTGACTATTGTGTGGTACCCCTAACCCGGCTGCCGGCTTAACAGCCGACAGCAGGGCAGGTGGAGGTTCTCTGATTCTTGGCTGCGGCCGGCGAGCATGGGTATTATTACCTTTGCCTGCCGGCAGAAGAAACACAGCCCAAATCTGCTGGCCGCTACGATTATCGGCCGGCAGCCGGGTATTAGTGTTTTCAGCTGTCGGCCGGCAATCATTGCTGGCCGGCACACAGTCGCGAATCAGTGGGCTACCTCCTATTAGTTAAAGATAGTATATCTCCGAACTATACAGGGGTGGATGCTGGCCGGCACGTGTCGGAACACGCCAGCACGTACCGGTGCATGCTGGCTGGCACAACAGCAGGCGATGTACAGTAGTTGCTATATTTGTGGTGTTGTGGTGTAGTACACACTGCTTCAGTAGGAACTGCTGTACAGAGTTTGTGATAACACTAAGTTCTTCATCAAACTTAATGTTATCTTGTACAGCCTTTTGTTGAGACCGTACAATATATAGAAAGTAAGTTCTTTCTGTATCCTTTCTATCCCGTATATCAAAACCTTTTCTCAAGGTGTGAACTACATCTTAAATTTCCATTTAGGAAATTACATAAGGTATTCTAGAATAGAATTAACCTTAGTTTTAATATCTCGGGAGGTTTCAGCAATTGACTGGGCAGGAAATACAAGTATGTGTCTTTCCTTCTTTCTTTTATAGCTTTTCTATATAAGCTAAATGTTTCAATATAAGTGAAAGCCTTCACTTGATACTCATGGATTTTTCTTCTCTTTACAGGAGGACCATCCGAAGTGCGGGAGTATGTTCTGTAATGTCCGCAGTAAGAACTTCTGTGGACATCAACTTTGCAGGAGGCACGCAGCATGCGCAGCCTCCAGAGGTGATCTCCGGTATTGGGACCCTCAGGTTTGTACAGTTTGTTCTAACCTGATTACCGAGGCTTTTGACGACCCTAAGTCGGCGGAGTCAAGGGATGCTGCCAGGGTAATGTTACGATCCTGGGTGAGGGGTTTTCAGAAAAACACCTCAGGCCCCTACCTTCCAGATGAGAAGATGAGGGCCTACCTTTTCCCTAAGGCATCGGCTGATGCAATCATCCCCCAGCCTCAGGTGGAGATACTAACTGCCCAGAATCCGGTAGATTCTGAAGTCTCGGCCGCCCTTCAAGACATCCAATTGGACAATAGGATGTTGGAGGTGTCGGATTCTACTGAGAAGGACCTTCTAGGAGAAGGTCAGGAGGAGGAGCTGTTCCAGGCTCCTCAAGTAGAAGAGCAAGAAATCGACGAAGTGTCGGTTGCGTCGGTTCCGGACCCAGAACCTGTTCCTTCTACATCGTCTGCTATCCCAGATGAACTGGGAAGGACTCTTTCTTCCATTGTTGAGATGATCCAACAAATTCAAAGGAAGAATGAGGAGAAGGAAGCTGCAATGAAACTGGAGATACGTAACCTTGCAGCATCACGTGGGCCCCAGAAGCGGCTCAGCGTGAAGGATCTTCCTTTGTGTTCGGATACCAATCCTTGGAGGTATGCCGAACACAATCCAATGACAACCGGGAAGATCGTGATCTCAGAAAAGTTGGGAGTAATTCCCCTGGAAGAAGTGAAATTTTGGCCCAACAAAGATTTTTATCCGGACTGCTATGTCCGTCTTAGGAAGGAGCCAGCCTTAAAGGAGGAGATGGAGCCGAAGGAGGTCATAGTTTTTGACCATAGTAAAGCTCAGACGTTACTAGCGAGCTCGATGAAAGAGAGGGGCTTCACTAACTCAAAGGTGCCCGCCTTGAGTAAGAACCTTCCCTCCTTTGTGGCCTCTCCTACCAGAGCCTTTCCCTTCTTGGAAAAGGGATATAAGGCTGCCTTAAAAGCGGTGGAGGCAGGGAAACCATGCCCCTCCTTGAAGGAGTGCAAGCCATTATCTCTGACCTTGCCCTTGGACCAAGAAGACTGGAAGGACGTGCACCTTACCTTCTCAGTCGGGAAGCTGGAAGCTGATATTGCTGAACGCCAGTTCGGTGAGGCACTTCCAAAACTGTCGGAGGTTCTCTTGTGTAGAGAGCAAGAGACAAAGGAAAGGCTTGCGGCATCGATGTCATTGCAAACGACACTAGAAACGATGGCAAGTGACCCCAAGAACCAGAACATGTTCATAGTTGTGGCCAAAACCCATCTGGCCACAGTTACGAAGGATCTCTATAGCTTTATTAAAGCTAGGAGAGCCTGTAGAGAGTTTGTGTTTGCCTCAGCTGCGGTGAGGCACAAACTGAGGAAACTGATCTCCTCTTGTATTTGGGGTTAAGACCTCTTTCCCAATATAGCGGTTAAAGAGGTAGTAGACAAGGCTGCCACTAGATCTTAAGAGAAAGTCTTCTCCGGATGAGGGTCCCCAACCCAAGAGGAAGCCAAAATGGCCTAGGCCATCCTCTCGGCCGGCTAAACTCTACCGACAGCAACATCAACAACAACTTCCTGGGACCGCGGTGCCTCAGATAGTGGCACAACCTCCAACCACGTACCAGCTGGTACCTCAACAAACGGCGACAGTTGCCAATTTTTAACCCAGCCTCCAAAAGGCAGACTCCTTCCTTTCGTTCGAGAGCCAGAGGAACAGCCAGAGGTTCTTCTAGATGCCCTTCAAGAGGAAGGGGATCCAGGGGAGGACGCAGTCAGGGAGGCAAGGCCTCAGGTTCACAACAGCAGAAGTAGTTACTTCCAGTAGGAGGGAAACTACAGATTTTTAGGGATCGCTGGACCTTCGATCCCTGGGCCCACAGCCTAAATAAGAATGGACTAGGTTGGAGCTGGAGTAGTCTTCCACCTCAATTTCCTCAATTCTTCCAACACTCAACCCCCGTTCTGGAAGACTATGTCCGAGAGCTCTTAGACAAAAGAGTAATCCAGAAGGTTAAGTCCATCAAATTCCAAGGAAGGCTGTTTTGTGTTCCAAAGAAGGACTCAGAGAAACTCAGAGTCATTCTAGACTTGTCGCCACTCAACAAGTTCATAGTGAACTACAAGTTCAGAATGCTCACACTTCAACACGTGAGGACCCTACTGCCCAGAAAGGGCATATGCTGTGTCTATAGACTTGTTTGACGCTTATTGGCACGTTCCAATTAATCGTCACCTCTCCTCCTACCTAGGCTTCTAGTTACATTGATAACTTTACGCCTTCAGAACCATGCCTTTCGGGCTAAACATAGCCCCAAGGATTTCCATGAAGCTCGCGAACGCAGCCGTCCATCAATTGCGCCTAAAGGGGGTACAAGTAGTAGCCTACTTGGACGACTGGCTGGTGTGGGCAGCATCCAGGACAGAATGCATGCAAGCTTCTAAGATAGTGGTCCAGTTCCTGGAACATCTGGGATTCAAGATCAACATCAAAAAGTCTCGACCTTCTCCAGCTCAAAAAATTTCAGTGGTTGGGAATCCACTGGAATTTGGAGTCACATCGATTTTCCATTCCTGGGAAGAAGAGGAAAGAAATAGCAGGATCTGTCAAGAGACTATTGAAATCCAAACGGATATCAAGACGCGAACAGGAGAGAGTGCTGGGCTCTCTACAGTTTGCTTCAATAACAGATCCAGTGCTAAGAGCACAGCTAAAGGATGCAACAGGAGTCTGGAGAAAATACGCATCAAACGCGCGAAGAGATCTAATAAGACCTCTACCGACTCGACTGCAAACGCTTCTTCTTCAACCTCCTCCCCCATCAGTAACTATCCACATAGACACCTCAAAGGAAGGCTGGGGAGGTCACTCTCATCAGAAGAGAGACCAAGGAGCTTGGTCCAATCTTTTCAAGTCTTTTCACATCAACTTTCTAGAAGCCATGGCAGTTCTTCTGACACTAAAGAAAGTATCTCCTCGCAACTCGACCCACATAAGACTGGTTCTAGACAGCGAGGTGGTAGTGAGATGCCTGTATCGACAAGGGTCGAGGTCACCTCATATCAACCAAGTGATGTTGGCCATATTCCGTTTGGCGGAATGGAAGTAATGGCACCTGTCAGCAGTTCACATTCAAGGGTTTCACAATGTGACTGCGGACGCTTTATCTAGGTTTACACCTATAGAGTCAGAATGGTCCCTTGACGCAGGATCATTCTCCTTCATCTCGTGCAAGTCCCGGAGCTGCAGATAGACCTCTTTGCGACAATAGACAACAAGAAAATAGATTGTTACGTGTCCCCATAGAGGATCCGCTAGCGGAGGCAGTGGACGCTATGTCCCTCGACTGGAACAGATGGTCCATTACTTATCCGTTCCTCCGCACAACCTCCTTTTGAAGGTTCTCGATAAGCTGAGATCCTTCAAAGGGAAAGCAGCAGTAGTGGCCTACAAGTGGCCAAATAGTATGTGGTTCCCTATGGCATTGGAACTACGACTAAAATTCGTACCGCTACCAGATCCATCCCTGTCTCAGCGAGTACAGAAGTCGACTGTCTTCGCTTCATCACAGAAAACACGGAACCTACATCTCATGATTTTCTCTACTTAACGATGAGAAAAAGATTTGGTGTTAAAAAGTCAGAATAGACTTTTAGAGGAAACCAGAAGACATTATGAGGCTTCAGGGAAGAAATAGCTATCCTTTATCAAGGCGAAGAAACCGAAAGAAATCCCGACAGATTCCTATGTATCATTCTTCATTCACCTTCATGAGCAAGGTTTAGCAGCCAACACAATTCTGTTGTTCAAGCCTGCCTTGACAAGTCAGATACCATATGCCTTACAGGTTGACCTTTCTAACAACGTTCTTAATGAACTACAAAGGCCCATACTGGGCTTAGCCCTTCAGTGCTTCCAAAGACCCTTTGCATGGTCATTAGATATGATTCTTCATTGTGTATAAATAATGAACAATGAGGAATGTGCTTAGAAAGTTTTGAATTTAAGTCATATTTCTGTTTGTACTCGCTTTGGGGGCCAGAGTTAGTGAAATAGTGGCTCTCTCTAGAGAGGAAGGCATCGTCAAGTTCTTGGAGGGAGAACTGAATCTATTTCCAGACCCAACGTTTTTTACCAGGAACAAGCTACCCACCAACAGGTGGGGTCCCTAGAGAATCCTCCCTCTAAAGGAAGATGCATCTCTATGTCAAGTGGAGTGCCTAAAGGTCTATCTTCATAGAACTTCAGACTTTATGGGAGGACAGCTGTTCAGAAGAGAAACCCTGGGTTCAAAGTTATCTATAACTAAGGGCGAAATTCACCAGTGTTATTCGCAGAACGGATCTAGACAGTACACCCGTTAGTCATAGTCCGAGGAAAGTTGCCTCTTCCATAAAATTTCTTTAATTATATGGACTCTAAACATCCTTGTTTGCACACTGGCAGGTAGTCATCCAAGACGTTCTTTATGCACTATGCGAAGCAAGTGGAGCAACTTAAGAGATCTGTGGTAGCAGCAGGTAGAATTCTTTAACCTTCTGTTTTAAGTCTGCGAGGAACAGTGTAATTAATTTGGGACGATTAATTAAGAGGGTGTGTGTGTAGTCACTGTTTGTTACTACACGCTGAGCGATAGGCCATGAAAGTGTCCTTACGAACTGTTCCATTGACGTCGATAATCTATAGCATAATACGGACACTTGTGCCAAGCGTTTTTTTACGCTATTGTATATAAACAGTATACAGACTATATCATTATTATTAATAATTCAATTGAAGTGGCAAATCTGTTTCCTAGTAGACGAAATATTATTTTCTGTTGACTGTTTTTCTTTATGCTTTAACGCATATCATCCACATTTTATAAATTTTTATAAATGTTGATCTGATATATACGTTTATTAAATTTTAATAAACTAGTTCACACTAATTTTATTAGAAATATACTGAGCATTAAGATTAAAATATGGATATTTTTATCTTGGTATGTCTTTCAAGACTGTTCCCTGATTCAAGCAAAAGTCCACTCACTCTAACCCTTCCTTGGAAGGGTTGACGTGGTACCCTAACGGGATAGTGGCAAAGAGGCAAAATTTGTCCCTATGTGGATACAACCATTATCCAATAGTTAATAAGAGTAGTCACCTTGGGGAAGGTATCACAAATTTATATTGACATTGGTGACTTATACAAACTTTGCTTTATATTGTATAGGGCGAGACCACTATACAAGCTTGTCATTTTGTCATCCATAATTATCATGTACTCCTCGAGACTTTTTCCAGAGTCTAGTACGACTCTTCCCTGTAGGGGGCAGGAAGCACTAACATAGTTCATGCTTAGATAAAATTATGTATGAGGGTAACATCATAGGTCTCTAGGTCTAGACGGACCAGGAAAATACTTTCTTGAAAGTACGGCACCGATTGAGAATCCACAGATACAGTAATGCTCTGGTAAACTTCCATCAGGACGACATGGCCTGAGCCCAAAAATCGGATTTTGAGTGAAGCGAAAAATCTATCTTTGGGTGAGGTAGCCATGTCGTCCTGATGGACCCACCCTTCCTTTTATTGTAAAAGGGCTTATTGACCCCTCCCTATAGTACAGTATCTGTAGCACCTTGTATATCGCTACAAGGAATAAAGAGGGCGCTACCGCCTTCATCAGATACACACTGGAAACGGAATAGGAGAGATACCCTATGAGCGGCTCTCTTTTCATTCTTGTTTCAAATTCTTGTCACTGTACCCCCTCGAAGCGTTAATACTGTTCGGGGTGAAGATAGCTATGTGACGTGTTGAGAATACGTCCTCTGATATTATGCGATATCCTTGCGAGATTATTTAGGGATATTCGCTCCAGGAGTTAGAATTCTGGATACCTTAAGGTAAAATTCTCTGGGAATATCACTGTAGTCAAATATACCCTAGAAAGCTACCTATTAGGAACTTCCATCAGGACGACATGGCTACCTCACCCAAAAATAGATTTTGCACTTCGCTCAAAGTCCGTTTATTATTATTACTAGCTAGGCTATGACCATAGGTGGAAAAGTAAGATGCTATAAGCCAAATGGCTCCAACAGGGGAAAATACTCCAGTGAGGAAAGGAAACAAAGAAATAAATAAACTACAAGAGAAGAATAAAGAATCAAAATGAAATATTTCAAGAACAGTAACGACATTAAATTAGACCGTTCACATATAAATTATAAAAACTAAAGAAAAAAAATAAGAGGGAGAGAAATAAGACAGAACAGCCTGCCTGAACGTACCCACAAGCAAGAGAACTCTAATGCATGGCAGTGGAATTGTTTGGTAATCTCTGTGTTATCATGTGTATGAGGATGGAGGAGAATTTGGAAAGAATAAGTCAGACTATTCAGTGAATGTGTTGGCAAAGACGAAATGAGCCGTAAACCAGAGAGAGGGATCCAATGTAATACTGTCTAGACAGTTAAAGGACCCCATGACTCTCTAGCGGTAGTATCTAAACGGGTAGCTAGTGCCCTGGCCAACCCACTACCTATTTAACTATATACCTTAATATATATATATATATATATATATATATATATATATATATATATATATATATATATGTGTGTGTGTGTGTGTGTGTGTGTGTGTGTGTGTTTACAATAGTCGAGAAATAAAGAAGCCAATTCTTTTCTTGGAATATTTAAATTAATGACATCAACAATTCTAAGGGGCAATACACTAAAAGCAACAGCTATATTATCTTTAGATAGGACAATTCTCATGAAAATATTCTAGCTTTTAATTACCGTCTTTACACTTCAAACCATTTAATCAATAAGAGAACGATTCTGGGGCTGATAACATACAAACTGGTCAAATAATATGCAAACAACGATAAAAATAAAGACCTGCAACATGTACCACAAACAACAGCGGCTCTGAGGATGAAAAGGGAATTCAGTAAGTAGTAACGAGTTATCTTACATTACAGAATTTGCTTAGAATGAGAACCTTTTGAAGAACAAGGAAAGCTATTGAAATACGTTGGCTTTTCTTTACTTTGCCTCAATATTTTTCAGGCATTTTCAAACGTCTACAAACATTTTAAAAGTATACCAATAGATGAAAACTAATAATTTTAAAATTATTAGGCAACATTTGTCATTATGGTGCTACATCTAACGCCGTCACATCTCTTGAGAAGGTATGCATAAGGCACTTGAAGTGATTCACAATTTATTGCTTATCGATCGGTTATTATATGACAAAGCTGGTATGCTATAAATTTCAAGTGACTGTTTATGGGAGAGAGAGAGAGAGAGAGAGAGAGAGAGAGAGAGAGAGAGAGAGAGAGAGAGAGAGAGAGAGAGAGAGAGAGAGAGAGAATTCACTTTACTGTTTATGTCTACATGCATAAAACAGACGGTTATCAAATATAAAATAAAGACCAAAATCTTTGGATTATACCAGACCATGAGTTTCTAGAAGAGTGCAATGAGAAATATGTAGACTTGAGAAGTCAGCAACAAATGTCCGAATTAGTGTTCCAGCAGAAGGCATGAACCGTAATCTGGGACATTATCAACATAAATATCGCAGATGTCTTGATAAGACTGTACAGTACCATAACGGCCAAGGGGACCAAAATGGCAAGACAGCAGAGGCCCGGAAACAGAGAAGATTAGTTTTACAGGCATGTGGGATTTTGTCTCCTTCCCTCTTTCTTCAATATTACGTCTGTGTAAATCTTTGAAAAGAAAACCAGATCTCTTACAGGTATTAAAGAAAGTTGTTTTTTATTCTTGCAAATGATAAAAGGTAAAACCTCAAGTAGGCTACCGTATTGCACTTTAG
>NC_090732.1:93564024-93569024 GCF_036898095.1 Palaemon carinicauda | reverse complement strand
ATTTACAGTGTCGTTGATTTAAGAATTGTTTCTTATCCTAGAACTACCCGAGAATTATTCTGCTGTTTTGATTACTGTTCTTCTCTCTGGTCTTTAGCAATTAACTATCATCTTAAATAGTTGGATAAAAACTTAAGATCTACCAAGTTTCTCATCCGATCTGAATATGGTATTCTCTGGCACCGTCGTTCAATCGGCTCAATGAGCATCCTGTATAAGATTTGTTATATTTCTGTCCATTGTTTGCATTCAGATTCTCTAAATTTACCATGTAAATATACAGTGTAACACTAGGTATTCTGTTAATTCCAACAGCCTTGGATTATTTTTTTTTTTCTACGATGGTTCACTATCACAGTATTCTAGAAGTTTTATCCCTATTGTAACCGAATTGTTAAACGTTCTTCATAATCAAACAGTTTAATCGGTGGAAATTCATTAGACCAGCTTTATATTAATGCAAAATTACTTTTTAGGAGTTGTTGGATAAGTTTAGTTTAGTGGTGTATACGGAGTTTATTTTTGGTCTTTATTTGTTTTATGTTCCAGCCAGTCTCCTGGCTAGTACAGTGGTTACGTGTTTGTCTAACATTTGCATGGCGGCATATCGATCACAGCCTGGGACCCTAAGTTTAAGCTGTTTACTGGGGAGACCACTACTGTGCCAGTAGAGTGTGGGGCTTGCCCGGCTGACGTTCTGGTGAGCATTTATTCAGATGAAAATGGAACTGAAACCAGACACCTTAAACCTTTATTCCTCTTTCATAGTCTTTTTTGTACTTCTGATCTTTATAAATATAGGCTGCTTTTCCTATTGGGGACCGCTGGATTGTAGTAACCTGCTTTTCCAACTACGATTGCAGCTTAGCTTGCCAGCATTATGACAGTAGTAATAGTGATCATAATAGAAATAATGATAAACCAGGATAATAGTAATACACGTGCTAGTGAGAATACACAAACGCTTTCTCTCTCTCTCTCTCTCTCTCTCTCTCTCTCTCTCTCTCTCTCTCTCTCTCTCTCTCTCTCTCTCTCTCTCTCTCTCTCTCTGTATATATACAATATATATATATATATATATATATATATATATATATATATATATATATATATATATATATATATATATATATATATATATACATATATTATTATTATTATTATTATTATTATTATTAGCCAAGCTAAAAACCATAGTTGGAAAAGCAAGATGCTTTAAGCCCAAGGGCTCCAACATGGAAAAATACCCCAGTGAGGAAAGGAAATGAGGAAATAAATAAATGATGAGAATAAATTAACAATATATCATTCTAAAAACAGTAACAGCGTCAAAACAGATATGTCCTATATAAACTATTAACAACGTCCAAAACAAATATGTCATAAATAAACTATAAAAAGACTCATGTCCGCCTGGTCAACATAAAAGCATTTGCTCCAACTTTGAACTTTTGAAGTTCTACTGATTCAACTACCCGATTAGGAAGATCATTCCACAACTTGGTAACAGCTGGAATAAAACTTCTAGAATACTGTGTAGTATTGAGCCTCGTGATGGAGAAGGCCTGGCTATTAGAATTAACTGCCTGCCTAGCATTACGAACAGGATAGAATTGTCCAGGGAGATCTGAATGTAAAGGATGGTCAGACTTGTGAAGAATCTTATGCAACATGCATAATGAACTAATTGAGCGACGGTGCCAAAGATTAAAATTTAGATCAGGAATAAGAAATTTAATAGACCGTAAGTTTCTATCTAACAAATTAAGATGAGAATCAGCAGCTGAACACCAGACAGGAGAACAATACTCAAAACAAGGTAGAATGAAAGAATTAAAACATTTCTTCAGAATAGATTGATCACCGAAAATCTTAAAAGACTTTCTCAACCACCAACAAGAACACAGACATGCTCTCACACACACACACATTTATATATATATATATATATATATATATATATATATATATATATATATATATATATATATATATATATATATATATATATATATATATATATATATATAAAACTTTAGTTAGGTCATGAAAAGGAGATACGAAGGGAATAATTTGATTGATATACCTGAAGCTGATGAAGACCTCGATGTGGTAAATTTAAGCGACTGCCAAAATACTTACAAGATCATTTTGTAGAATTTGGCGTGAAGAGGCAAAACCTGATGAATGGGAGTTAGGAGTGTTGGTGGAAAAAAAAAATTGACTCATTGCAATTATTACAGACGCATCACACATACGTCAGTTGTCATGAAAAGAATATATGTTTATTCTAAAGAGACCAGCGAGAAAGATTGCTGAAAAGCTGAGATTAACTCGCAGTATTTAGAAAAGGTAAAAGTTGTAATAACCAAATTTTCATTTTGAGACATTTTCTACGGTAATGCGCAGAATATAGAAATCCACCTTTGATGGCATTTGTGGACCATGAAAAAGCCTTTGATATTGTGCACAGGCCAATTTTGTGGATAATCCTCTGTTATTATGGAGTTCCACTTAAATATGTAAACTTGATTGAATCTGTTCATGAGCATAGCAAGTGCAGCGTTTATGTTAATGGAGTCCTGTCAAATGAATTTCCAGTGAACAACAGCATCCTCCCAGGGATTGTGTTGTCACCCATGTCGTTTATCCTCCTTGTGGATTTTCTAATGCGTAGAACAGTTGGAGATGGTGGAAAAGGATTGGACTGGATTGGGAATAGAGAATTATCAGACCTTGGGTATGCTGATAATGCTGTCCTTATTAGAAGAACACCACATGATATGCAGTGTTTGCTGACCAGAATGCATGAAATATCACAGGAGGTTAGGCTCACGATAATTTGATTAAAACCAGAGATGATGAGAGCAGAATATGTAATGGATGATGAAATATCATTGGAAGAAGAAAGGACTAATGAGATAGAATCATTTGAGTATTTGGGAACTATGATATCCAATACAGGGTCTTCAGAATTAGAGTTTAATGATTGATTGAAAAAAAAAGCAAATCTGACACCGGATAGGTTGAGTAAAATTTGGAAATCAAATAGACTGAAATTGCATATAAAAATCAGACTATATATGTCATAGTACGACAATGAAACAATCTCTAAAAGATTTAGTAGATTTGGCAACACAAGAATTCAGAAGAGTGTTTGGGAGTTAAATGGCAGGACAGGATTAGAAAGGAAACTATAAGAGAGATTACTCGGGTGCCATATGTGGATAAAATCATGATGAGGGGTAGATGGAGATGGTTTGGGCATGCTCTTCGCACTTCCTAAAAGACTTTAGTTCACTAAACGTTTATCTTGGCTCCACAAGTCACTAAAAGAGTTGGGAGACCCAGGCCTACATGGCTGAGGACTAAGGAGCGTGAAGTAGGAGATGATGAATGGAGGAGTATTGAATTAAAAGCTCAAGATAGAGACGGCTGGCGAAATTTAATCAAGGCGCTATGCGTCAATAGGCGTAGGAGATGACGATGATATATATATATATATATATATATATATATATATATATATATATATATATATATATATATATATATATATATATATATATATATATATACATATATATATACATATATATATATATATATATATATATATATATATATATATATATATATATATATATATGTGTGTGTGTGTGTGTGTGTGCGTTTATAATATATATATATATATATATATATATATATATATATATATATATATATATATATATATATATATATATATATATATATGAGAGAGAGAGAGAGAGAGAGAGAGAGAGAGAGAGAGAGAGAGAGAGAGAGAGAGAGAGAGTCTTTACTATTCATTCTTAAGCATGCAAACTCATAAAGAGTCAGGCATCAGGCGGCTGTAATCCCCATCCCGTACAGAATACCGTAATTCAGATAATAGGTCTGTAATTACAGTCGGTGGTTTTTAGTGACCGCAAGGGAGGCGATTTAGAGACTCCTGTGCACTGTGTAGGTCACTCCTGTTTTATTGCTGGTGGCTCTCTCTGTAAAATGTGTTGATAATTGTGAGAGCCGACACTTTTCAGTGTGTTTACCTGCGCTTTTTAATGCAATTTTCGCCCTGTTCTGACCCTTCAAGGTATCGAAACCCTATTAAAAGTTTTTGTTCAAATGTGGTTAGAGATGTTTTTTTTTACGCGTGATTTTTTCCCCGTCAGTTTAATTGTTTATTAGCGGTATTAATTTATTTCTATATATGAACCGCTACTTTAGGTTACTTTACGAACCCCTTCTGTTAATACACACGATCTTTAGTCTGAATCAACAATATAAGAGATTTTATTGTTCATCTAATTAAGATCTATCAAAACTTATTGTCTTCTGAAAGCCATATATTTGCCAAAGTATATTCCTTTTATTCCAGTTGCAGGGTCTTTAATCTTTGGCAGGTAACTACAGATAATTCAGGTGAAAAATAAAAAAAATAATAGAAAGTATTCAGCTATTCCTATTTGCTTCTTGCTTTCTACAAAATTAACAGGAGAACACATCATAAACTAGTTATTTGAATGACATATAACGTGCACTAATCCATCACATGCACATAAAAATGTGGAACTCAACAACCCAAAGATACCATTCTACCACTTATAACTATTCTCGTCCTCAAGATTAAAGCTTCCAGTGATTAGACGAAAACAGCTACTATATTGTAAAGTTTAACATATGTTGTAGTCTGTTTCAGTCATTAACCTACCTTGGGCATTAGATAACAGTCCTGAAGCCGCAATTTCTTGCATTCCCGGTTGAGACGATCTTAAGATCTTCAGGGAAGATTGTCCTTTTAATTAAAGTTTTTTTTTTTTTTTTTTTTTTTTTTTTTTTTTTTTTTTTTTTTTTTTTTTTTGTTAAACTAAATATTTCTACTTTTTTGGACTATTGAATTATTTGTTTCACTTTAATAGCCTATGTTATATTCAAACGAAATGCCATTGCAGAACAGATATAGCCCTGATGAAATTTAA
>NC_090732.1:93539024-93556524 GCF_036898095.1 Palaemon carinicauda | reverse complement strand
TAGTTAACCCCTTGGGTGAAGAAAAGTTGTTTGGTAATCTCAGTGTTGTCAGGTGTATGAGGAGAGAGAGGAGAATCTGTAAAGAATATGCCAGACTATTCGGTGTATGTGCAGGCAAAGGGAAAGTGAACCGTAACCAGAGATAAAGATCCAATGTAGTACTGTCTGGCCAGTCAAAGGACCCCATAATTCTCTAGTGGTAGTATCTCAACGGGGGCTGGTGCCCTGGCCAAACTACTACCTATAAATAGCAGAGAAAATGCTGGAATAATGAGAACACAGCTTGTCATATGAAAAAGTACGACTCTAAAGGAAATCAAATCCAAGATCAAGGCAACTTACTACTCTAGATATTCTAAAAAGGGCGACTAAGCCTCAAAATTTATTGTTTTGGACAAAAGATAATGCTCCTGAAGAACCAACGTCACTTCTGTTGAACGCGATTGGAAACGCGATCTTTATTGAAGAGGAGTGAATCTTATGAAATTTCTCATGAAATTCTGTAAACCTTTGTGAAACATTATTCATTTGTTTTAGAATAAATCTTGGCCTTTTTCATTTCAAAGAATCTTAAAGTTTATATTTCAAAGAATCTTAAAATTTTCATTTAAGAAAATTTTGGAGTATCCAAATCATTTCATTATTAAAATTCCAAAATCATAACCTTTATATTGAAGCATAATTCCATCGATCAAGAGAGTCTGACTGACCAGACACTACTACATTGGATCCCCATCTCTGGTTACGGCTCATTTTCCCTTGGCCAACACATACACCGAATAGTCTGGCCTATTCTTTCCACATTCTCCTCCATCCTCATACACCTGACAACATTGATTTCCAAAAAATTCTTTTTCGTTCAAGGGGTTAACTACTGCACTGTAATTGTTCAGTGGCTACTTTCCACTTGGTAAGGATAAAAGAGACTCTTTAGCTATGGTAAGCAGCTCTTATTATTAGTTAAGCTACAGCTCTAGTTGGAAAAGTAGGATAATACTAGCCCAAGGGCTCCAACAGGAAAAATAGCTCAGTGCGGTAAAGAAACAAGGAAATAAATAAACTACAGATATTGAACCTTTAAAATAGAATATTTTAACAACACTAAAAACAAATCTTTCATTAAAAAAACAGAAAAAAAGAAAAAAACAGAAAAAAAGAAAAAAAAAACAGAAAGAGGTAGAATAGTTTGCCCGAGTGTACTGAGACGGTGCCGAGAGAGGGTTGTGAACTCAAAGGCAGGAAGCAATCAACTGAGTTGTTTATTAAGGAACACTCTCCTTTATATACAAAACCTCAAGGCAACAGGACATAACATGTTACAGAGCAAACCGGAGACATGATCATTCAGGTTCTTTTTAGTGCGAGGGAAGAGCGCAGATACAAGCATAATATATACAAAATAATTATGTACAATTGTGTGACAAACGGTTGGTACATGGCTCCCCCCCTAAAAATGACATACTGTACTGTACATCTGGCAGGAGATAAACAGGTTTTGGACGATCAATGGAGACCCAGTCTTCTTTGCCACGAATGTTTAGTAGGAATGCTTTCGGACTGCGTCGGATCACAAGGAAAGGGCCCGTGTAATGGAGTGTTAGTGGTGGCTTGGTAGCGTCGTTGCGTAGGAAGACGTGCGTTGCAGAGTGCAAGTCTGTTGGTATGTGATGCTTCGCTGGGGGCTTGTAAGTCTGGTGGCATGGAGTAAATTTTCCCACGACGTGGCGTATGCGCTGGAGATCGTCGGAGGAGGCTGTAGAAGGAAAAAATTTGGCAGGGACGACCAACGGGTCGCCATACACCATTTCAGCTGCCGAGACGTCGAGGGCGTCTTTAGGAGTGGTCCTTAGTACCAGGAGGACCCAGGGAAGCTGAGTAAACCAGTTTGAATCCTTGCAGTGGGACATCAAAGCTGCTTTGAGGGTGCGATGAAAACGTTCAACCATTCCATTGGCAGCGGGGTTGTAGGCCATTGTCTGACGTAGGGTGATGCCCAGGAGATTCGCTAATGATGTCCACAACTGAGAGGTGAAAGTGGTTCCCCTGTCAGAAGTAATATGTTCAGGGATACCAAATCTTGCAATCCATTCAGAGAGTAAGGCAGATGTATATGAGGCGGACGTTGCAGTTTCCATGGGAATGGCTTCAGGCCAACGGGTGGAGTGGTCGATGATGGTAAACAGGTAACGATGTCCTTGTGATGTGGGTAGGGGGCCTACAACTTCGACGTGAATATGTGCGAAACGACGCTGAGGTTGAGGAAAGGTGCCCACTCCTGAATTCGTGTGTCGATGTACTATGGAAGTTTGGCAAGAAGTACAGGCGCGGACCCAATCCTTAACATCCTTAGAAATGCCATGCCAAATGAACTTTGCCATCAGCAGCTGTGAAGTAGAACGGCACGAGGGATGTGAAAGGCCGTGAATGAAATCAAACACCTGTCGTTGCATGGGAGCAGGAATCCTAGGTCGCGGTCTGCCAGTACTGACGTCACAGAGGAGGGTGGTGTTGGAGTCTTCGAGGGGAAAGTCTTCCCAACGGAGGGACGTGAAGGATGTCCTACATGATTGATACTCTGGATCCTGTCGTTGGGCTTCAGCTAGGGCGTTGTAATCCAATCCCAGTTGAACGGCAGCCAACGTGTTTCTTGACAGGGCATCGGCAACGGGATTCATTTTCCCAGGGACGTATTGAAGGGTGCAATTGTATTCAGTCACGGTGGAGAGATGTCGGCGTTGCCGGGCGGACCAGGCGTCAGACTGTCGAGTAAAGGCGTGCACCAGATGCATGTGGTCTGTGCGAATGACGAAGGGCGTACCTTCTAAGAAATGGCGAAAGTGACGGACAGCCAAGTGTACCGCCAGCAATTCTCGGTCGAAGGTAGAATAACCCGATTCTGCCTTGGACAGTTTTCTGCTGAAGAAGGCCAATGGGCGGGGCGAGCCGTTGACCACCTGCTCGAGTACTACACCAATAGCGACGTCACTGGCATCGTTGGAGAGAAGGAGAGGGGCATGTGGGATAGGAAAAGTGAGAGCCGCAGCAGTTGATATGGCCTTCTTTGCATTGCAGAAGGCTGCATCTTGAAGGGGACCCCACTTCAGGTCCATCGGCTTGCCCTTGAGGGAGGCGTAGAGGGGAGCATGAGGGGCAGCAATGGCAGGGCATCGGCAACGGGATTCATTTTCCCAGGGACGTATTGAAGGGTGCAATTGTATTCAGCCACGGTGGAGAGATGTCGGCGTTGCCGGGCGGACCAGGCGTCAGACTGTCGAGTAAAGGCGTGCACCAGATGCATGTGGTCTGTGCGAATGACGAAGGGCGTACCTTCTAAGAAATGGCGAAAGTGACGGACAGCCAAGTGCACCGCCAGCAATTCTCGGTCGAAGGTAAAATAACCCGATTCTGCCTTGGACAGTTTTCTGCTGAAGAAGGCCAATGGGCGGGGCGAGCCGTTGACCACCTGTTCAAGTACTACACCAATAGCGACGTCGCTGGCATCGTTGGAGAGAAGGAGAGGGGCATGTGGGATAGGAAAAGTGAGAGCCGCAGCAGTTGATATGGCCTTCTTTGCATTGCAGAAGGCTGCATCTTGAAGGGGACCCCACTTCAGGTCCTTCGGCTTGCCCTTGAGGGAGGCGTAGAGGGGAGCATGAGGGGCAGCAATGGCTGGCAGAAAACGGTGATAATAGTTGATCATGCCCAAGAATTCCTGCAGAGCTTTGACGGTCGAGGGCACGGGGAAGTTCTGAACGGCTGCTACCTTCTCAGGGAGGGGGTGGACACCTTCAGGAGTGATGCGGTGCCCTAAGAACGACACTTCGTTGGCGCCAAAGGTACACTTGTCGTACCGGACTACAAGGCCGTTTTGTTGCAGGCGGTCGAGCACGATGCGCAGGTGACGGAGGTGTTCCTCTTTTGAGGAGGAGAACACAAGTATGTCGTCCACATAACATACACAGAAAGGGAGGTCCCCTAAGATGCCATCCATGAGACGTTGAAACGTGGCCCCAGCATTACGAAGGCCAAAACAGGAGTAATTGAAGGTGTATGTACCAAACGGAGTGGTGATGGCAGTCTTGGGGATGTCTTCTGGGTTCATAGGCACCTGACAATACCCCTTCAGGAGATCGAGTTTAGAGAAAACCTTTGCTTTGTGCAGGTAGGAGGTCACGTAGGCAATGTTCGGGAGGGGGTAGTGACCCAGTTCTGTTTGCATGTTCAAGCGCCTGTAATCCCCGCACGGACGGAGGGAGCCGTCTTTCTTCAGAACGATGTGTATGGGTGACGACCATGGGTTGGAGGCCTTTTGGCAAAGGCCCATTTCCTCCATTTCGGCGAACGTCTGTTTGGCGGCTGCCAATCGTTCCGGTGCCAGACGTCTGGATTTTGCGAAGACTGGGGGTCCCGTCGTCTTGGTATGGTGATAAATACCATGCTTGGCAGGAACCGTGGGCGTTTGGCGAAGTTCTGGACGGAAAACTTCCGGGTACGATGTGAGGAGGTGGGCGTAGGCATCCGTGGGCGCGCTAATGTGGAGAGCGAGGTTAGGGGGCGGGTTGAAGAGGTGTCGTTTACCAATCGTCGGTGGGCGACATCGACCAGAAGGTGGAAATGAGAGAGGAAATCCGCACCGAGGATTGGCATGGTGACGTCAGCAACGAGAAACTTCCATTTGAATTTACCGTTTCCGAACGATAATGTGAGGTCCTCGTAACCGTAGGTGGGTATCGCAGATCCGTTGGCAGCTACCAAGCGGACGTCGGCAGATGTAGACAGACTACGTCGTGTCTTGAAGAGTTTCCTTGGCTAAAGAGAACGACAAGCACCCGTGTCTACCAAAAATCGCACGCCCGTTCCTGCATCCTGTAAAAAGAAAAGATTAGAAACACTGGAGGCCAACGCCATGAGCGATGGCCTACTTACATGTTTTTTGGCCACTGACAATCCTCGGCACATTTCTTCGCAGTTGCCCCGAATCTGAAGTAGTAGTAGCAAAACTGCGGCGGATGGGAGGTAGTAAGTGGCTGTAGAAGTCGTTTGTTGGGGCGCGAGCGATTGGTGGGTTGTGGGCGGCTTTATCTCTGCTTTGGCACGTCACGGTGTGGGCGTGTATGTCGTACGGCATTCATATCAGCTTCAGTTGACGCTGAATAGGCATCCTCTTCGTCAGGGGTGGAGGTGTTGATGGAGGTCTTGAAGTGGCTGTCCATAAGGGCGTCGGCTTTGGTCATCAAGTCCTTTATGGGTAAACTATCGACATCGGGTATAGCAGCGCGTATAGGTCCGGGTAAACGGCGTATCCAAAGGGCACGAAGTAGGTTCACCTCACGAGGAGAGCCGTCTGCGGCAGGTTGAAGGCGAGCGATACTGGTCATTTCCCTGAGGGCAAGCGAAGCCCTTTGGTCCCCCAACGGTTGTTGCGAGAGCTGAAAAAGCTTTGCTACACGGGCGGCTGGCGACGGCGAGTACTGCTGCAGAAGGTATGTTTTGAGGGCGTCATACGCTATTGGCGTGTCTCCTTGTTCACAAAGCCAGTCGGATATTTCCGGGAAGGTGTCCTCGGGTATCGCCGCGAGAACATAATCTGCTTTGGTGGTTGAGCGAGTCACGCCATTGATGCGAAACTGGACTTCTGCACGCTGAAACCAAGCAAATGCCTCTCCGCTGGCAAACGGTGAAAGTTTCAATGGGGCGGCCGCAGCGCCAACTGCTGTAGTAGAGTCCGTCATAGTACCAACGATGGAGGGGCGAGGGAGGTGGGGGTGGAAGGCAGTGGGAGCGAGTCGACTTCCGGGGTCACCAATGTGACGGTGCCGAGAGAGGGTTGTGAACTCAAAGGCAGGAAGCAATCAACTGAGTTGTTTATTAAGGAACACTCTCCTTTATATACAAAACCTCAAGGCAACAGGACATAACATGTTCGAAAGACAGACAATGTTAACGAGCAAATCGGAGACATGATCATTCAGGTTCTTTTTAGTGCGAGGGAAGAGCACAGATACAAGCATAATATATACAAAATAATTATGTACAATTGTGTGACACACGGTTGGTACAGTACCCTCACCCAGGGTATGGATAACGTACATAGAATTGCAGAAAATAATTCATTGCAGACAGATGGAGCCATGAGGCAGGAAGCTATTGTGAGAAGTGGTTTAAAAAAAAAAAAAAAAAAAAAAAAAACTGACTTCGGAAAGGAACATAGTTTACATGTATGGATATTTTAAAGGGGCGGTTAAACCTCACACTTTAAGATGCATTGCACAAGTAAGACCAGTGAACTTTATCGGAAAAGAAGAGAAACAGCCTGGATTGCTGGACTGGAAGTGCAGAAACTATTTCATTAAAGATGCTTGACTAATGAAACCACAGCGTGTCATAAGGAAAAAAGGCGCTGCTCTTAAGTGAATCGAATAAGAGATATGGTAAATGGATAAGCAAGCTTCGCAATTTGGTCTGTTTTGGGCATGAGATAACGTTTCTGAAGAACCCATGTTAATCCCGTTGCAAGATTGAAACAGTGAGCTTCGTCGAAGATGGGTGAAGCTTTGAGATCAGCCGTGAAATTTCATGAAACTTTGCGAAATATCATTCACATATTTACAATTATTCCAAAAACAATTTATTTAATAGAATCTTAAAGATTTCATTTACCAATACTTGTTAATTAATTTCGGAGTATACAAACTTTTTTAATCTTCAATTACTATCACGATAGCTTTTATATTGAAACATAATTTCATCGCTCAACCAATGTTATGCTGACTAGTAATAAAAAACAAAGTGATTTGAAACTCTTCACTGTTAGGAAAAAAAAACCGTAATTTTAATCGAAAATTCTCCGTAAATATATACTGTTCTCAACCGTATTTCAGTGAAATACAAGCGACCGTAACTTTTACCCTACTTCGTTATTATGTTTTACTGGTTGGTGACCGTAATATCACTCTTTTACATCAATATAACTGTTTTTAAAACGGTAAAATTCTGGAATAAACGTTGCCAGACATTTACCGTATTTTTAATGCAAATTTTTAAGTGTTTCGACACCAAATATCAAATAGAAAAAAATGAATGAAATTTTATAGTTATCTATAAAACCAAATGGTCTCAGTTTTTTTCGGTAAGATGTCTTCGATTTTTGGACTTCATAATGATACTGGGTATTGATTGTGAACATAGATTGACGTGTCTACGTACCATGTATAGAAGTGAAAGGCATGTATAACCTGGGCGTAAGTGCAAAAGATACTTCATCGTACAGAGACAGCTGGAGCCACGAGACAACAAGCTGTTGTGAAGAGTGATGCTGTTCTACAGGAACTGGAATCGAGAAACAACGTAATTACAGAGCATAAATATGATGAGAGGGAGAAAAAGCAAAACTTTTTAAGCTGCTTTGCAAAAGCTATGCAAGTTTTATAAACTCTACACCTACCCCATTTGTAATTCCAGAATTGTGAAATTAATTAGAAAAAGTAGAAAAACGACCTGGATGTCCTGGATGGGAGTTCAGAGAGTTTTTCTTTGCAGAGGAAATGCTTGAGCAACGAGACCACAGCGTGTCAAAAGGAAAGACACCGCTCGAAGGGTAGCCAAACCCGAGATCAAAACACTTACAAATCTAGATTTTCTGAGAGGGCGAGTAAGCCTCATAAATTAGTGTGCTTTGGACAAAAGATAATGTTCCCGAAGAACCTACGTCAATCCCGTTGCAAGACATAAACCATGAGCTTCTGAGGACTTTAGAATTATCTTAGAAAGTTAACAGTAAACACACAGCTGGCTTTTCCATTTGTATTGTTTGCATAATTAAAATGATAATTCAGATTTAGAGAAATATTGTAAAGTACTGTAACTTTTGGAAGTGAAATATACAAGACAATAATGAAAATTGAAAACAGGTAGGTATCACATCTTCCTGTATTTTCGGGAAGATACTAAAAGTCGAACATCCCATGAACATTTCGTCATCACCCACAAGTTTTGTAAAATTATTCATATTGAATATATCCCGTTGGTCTCTCTCTCTCTCTCTCTCTCTCTCTCTCTCTCTCTCTCTCTCTCTCTCTCTCTATATATATATATATATATATATATATATATATATATATATATATATATATATATGTATATACATATATATGTGTGTGTAAATATATATATGTATATATATAATATATATATATATATATATATATATATATATATATATATATATATATATATATATATATACACACACACCAGAATATACTGATTCACACAATGTTAATTTTTTTCTTTTTATTTGGACTCCCCTGGTCTGAAGACGGGTTACTCACAAGGAAAAAAATGGCTGCTCCTCTTGTAAGCTGACATGTTATCGTCATATTTCGAGGTTTTCTATCACTTCACTTCTGAGCTATGTCATTTTAAAGTATCATAACTGGTTATATTATATATCACGTCGGAGAAATAGTTTTTGCTTCGCCATGGCTTCCTTCGCTCACAAATTAACAATTTGCAATTATAGTACATGAGTGCTCTATGCACGCCAGCCGTGTGGGATACTATTTAAGGTATCATAACTACCTAGTTTATGTTTTATTGCTAATAACTTGACCTAGGATGCCATATTGTCTTACCTTTCACAAATAAAAGCATGAAATAAAAAAAAATCATACAGTAAGGGGAAAAAATCCTGAATGGTCGAACAGATAATTATGTGACATATCAAATAGAATAACATATCCCAGGAGTGAAACGCTCAAAAACATTGAAAAATGTCTGCAACATATGTGTTTACAAAAGAGGCGCACGTGTTTTTTCTTGTCAGGAACCTGTCTTCTGACCTGAGGGAGCCAAATAAAGTTATTTAAGGAAGTGTGAATCAATAATGGTATACGGAATGAAATATACATATAGCAAAGGGATATAGATACTGCAAAACTTTAGGGGGGTTATGAAATGTTTATGGAATATTTATGAGATTTTTACGGATATTTAATACCTTGAAACCATCTCGACATTTGCATGATTTTCTTTTCCGCAATGCCGCTCAATGGGTCGTATTAGTTATTAAAATCTTTGTGAGGAGTTTGTGAAAGGTACGGTGGAGCCTAGAGAGAATTTTGAAATGTTAAACACCTTAGCACGCATAAATGTTCATAAATGTTCGTACCATGTGGTTGCCACTTTCATGAACTAAACATGACCACTGTACGGAGTGAACGGTGCGGACTGTTAGTGTTAATGCGTGTCAATACTTAATCTTAACGTATGCATAAACATGTACAGCTATCGCTTGACAATAGCTACCAATGCGACCCATGTTTGACTGCACATTGCGTACCCAGTGGATAACTTATGTGTGTTTTCTAGGTACTAGGTAGGCCCGTTGAGATACAACCGCTAGAAAGTTATGGGGTCCTTTGACAAGCCAGGCAGTACTAAATTTGATCCTTCTCTCTGGTTACGGTTCATTATCCCTGTTCCTAACTATTTCTGACTCATGTGTGAAACCATGGAGAAAGACCAGAAAAAAGGATAGGATGTGAATGTAAGACTCTACCATAAGAAATGTGTGCATAGAATGATTAGCATCACTGATAATGAACCGAATAACCTAGATTGGTTATGCCCACACTGCGTACGTGAAGCCAGACAAGCCAATTTATTAATATCAAAATTGAAGCAAGATGTGAACGTAGATTATTGGCCCAGAACGGACAAAACACGAAAATAGATGACTTGGAAAACAAAGTTACGGACCTTAGCGCACACGCAGCAAATTCCACCCAGACCACTGACCTCACTGAGAAAGTTGACATTCTTGCCATGAATATGGAATCAATTAAAGCAACACTTCAAACATTGATAGACCCAAAACCGGAGAAACCGACATTTGCTGACAAAGTTAAGGAAAAAAAATCTGTTGATAATTAAATCAACTAATACAACAACTAAAAGTACTGAAGAAAACGCGAGGTTGAACAAGCACTTAAAGACATTCCTATACTTAACACGAGGTCAACTACAAATGTAAATGTTGTTGTAAACTTTGCAAACAAAATTATCAGAGAAGAGGCAGCAAATAAAATTCAGACATTGGTAGCTGACATTGAAACGAGAAAAATCGGAAAACTAAAACCAAAAATAACGGTATGCAATGTGTACAATGATGAAGATGATGTAGTAAATGCTTTGATTCAAAGAAATCGCTGCCTGGACCAAATCCAAAATATAGAAGAGAAGATAAGTGTAGTCCTGAAGAAAAATGCCTCGAGGGGGACCACCCACTATGTGCTGAAATGTGATCCTGAAGTTCGGAAGGCTATTCATGATAATGGGGACAAAGTTTCGTTACGATGGGGTATCTATAACATACGTGATAGGTACCACATGATCACCTGCTACCACTGTCAGAGGTATGGACATTTTGAAAAAGATTGCAAGACTAAGAATGACGATAGTGTCAGCGGGAAATGTTCAGGAAGACACTCCACCAGGGAGTGTAATTCGCAAGTGTCAAAGTGTATAAACTACACAAGTAGAACAAACTAAGTGACTACATAGTAAATCTTAGAAACTGCAAAGCTTATGACTTGGAATTAAAAAGACTAGCAATTAAGGATGCCATAAACTGTGGCTATGTAAATACACAATCTATAAGTAATAAGACTATTCAAATTCGAGAATTGATAAACGAGAAATATTTGGATATGCTAGCATTATCTGACACATGGTTAAATAACTTGGACAAGGTCAAGATCACTGAAATGACGGCCCCCCACACACCTTCTTTCACATACCAAGAGAAGGTGGGTTTGATGGGAGTGTCGGACTCTATTCATAAAATTTACTCAAATCTCAAAATGTTGAAGAGAACTAGTGTAACAAGCTTTGAATATATAGAAATAAACTTTACGCTAAAAAACAGAAAAATAACCTTTGTAACAATCTACAAACCTCCTAGAACAAACACTAGTATCTTTTTTGAAGAATTCGGTTCTCTCATTGAGATGATTATTACGGAGAAAAACGAATTAGTTATCTGTGGAGACTTCAATTTTTGGATGGATAACGCATCAAATCCTGACGCTTTGACTTTTAGTGAGTTATTAGAATCATATCGACTGGTGAATAATGTCGACTGTACAACTACCTTAACTGGGCAATCGCTGGACTTAGTTTTACGTGATGACATGAATAATACTGTATCTGATATAAAAGTTGAAGAGAAATGTACTATCTCCCCAGTACACAAACCTATTACGTTTAGTCTACCTCTACAGAATCATGCATTAGTAAAAAAAACAAACTTTAGACATAAATCAGATTTTTCTCATACCGTATTTATTGAAGAAGTTACAAAGAAAATAAATGATGTTATCAACATTCCTTGTGAACATGATGACCAACGTCTGTCGGAAGCCAAGGGTGTTAACTGTCTTGTGACCACTTATAATAAAATGAGTAAAAGTGAATGTGATGGAAAAGACTACAACTGTAAAAGACCAATCTCCTTGGTTTGATGGAGAGACTTTGGTGAAAAAAAAGATGTAAAAAAAGAAAGGGGAATAGGTTAAAACTTGAAAGTACTTGGATAGAATACAAAACTGCTGCGTGTCAATATAAACTACCTTCTAAGAAGGAAAACAAGTGAATACTATAAGAGAAAGATCCTCAAAGAAGCAACAAACATAAATAAGTTATATCGTCTCCTAAATGGTATAATGGGAAATGTAAAAGAAAAGAAGCTATCTGATGGATACAGTGACCAGGAACTATCAAATAATTTTCTAGTATTCTTTAAAAACAAAATTGAAAATATAACCAGGTCATTTGTAAATACTCACATTAGATTAATGATACACCAGGGACACAGACAAAATTAATACTATTTAACAACATAATACAAGGTGACATCACCAGAATTATTATGAGAGCAGAAAAAACAAACTGCGCGATCGATCCTATGCCAATATCTGAAGTAATTGGAGAGAGAGACTTTTCTAGTCTAGCCGAAATAATAACGAGAATAGCAAATGCAAGCATTGACGAATGTAAGTTTCCTAAATCTGAGAAAATGGTTTTAGTCACACTAGTTCTGAAAAATGCAATGGGCTACCAGGAATTAAGCTCATATAGACCTATTTCGAATCTCTCCTTTGTTTCAAAAGTGCTTGAATATGTAATTCTTGAACAACTAATAGAAGCTTCGCCTGACAACCAATCTGCTTACAGAAAACTATACTCTACGGAGACAGCCATCTGCTCTGTTGTAAATGATATGCTAGAAATGATGGATGAAAATAAATATGGTATTTTGATATTGCTCGATCTCAGTGCTGCTTTTGATACAGATGTGCATGAACCGCTACTAAATGATCTGCGTTGAAGATCAAGCCTTCGAATACCCAAAAGACTACTTGGTAGAAATTACTGTTCACAACTTGGAAACTCTTATTATTCACATGAACCCTTAAAAAGAGGGGTACCCGAGCGGAGTGTACTTGACCCAATCTTATTCTGCATCTATACTATTGGTCTATCGAAAATACTGCGAAGGCGTGGCGTGAAGATCAAACTATTTGCGGATGACACAATTTTACTTCTCCAAAAATGATATAGACGACACTGCTGAAACTCTAAACCGAATCCTTGATAGTGTTAGAGAATAGATGACTTTTAAACAACTAAAATTAAATGAGAACAAACTGAATTCATGGTGGTGGGTAAGAAAAAACAGCGTGAGAAACTTGGGTGATATTCAAATGAACATAAATAATGACTCGGTGCCGATATCTAGTAAAGTTCGAGATCTAGGTGTATTTCTTGACTGTAACCTGTCTTTAAATACCCTAATATATAATGTAATAAAACTGCTGGTTATCATCTAAGAAATATTGCGTTGATAACAAAGTACCTGGACGAAAATTCTGTAAAGAAACGTGTTATAAACCGTGTTATTACCAGGATTGACTACTGCAACTCCATCTATTACAATTTACCAAAAGTACAACTTAAGAAATTACAAATCATAATAAACAGAGGAGCAAGACTAATAAAATGCGTCCCACCTAGAGAAAGAATCACCCCTATACTAATTGATTTACACTGGCTGTCGATTAAAGCGAGAATTGAATTTAAAATATGTACAATAGCCCACCAAGTTATCAGAACCGGTCGTCCAAAAATACTTAAGAGAATTGCTACATATTGCGCAGCCAACAAATCATGCGGACACAAGAATAGTTACAGATGGCTTCAAACTGTTGGACCCTAGATACATGTCTACTTCAGGCTCCTGAACCTTTATATATGCGGCCGAATCATTGAAGACATTAAGGCTTTCAAGAGGAAACTGAAGACTTTCCTATTTCAACAGTCATACAACAGTGACGATTTAACAGTAAATGAACAATACCCAATATGAAACGTTAAATACTGTGAATGAACAAGGTAAAACGACAGTGGAGGTCCTGTAGAGAGTGGGGTTCCCTTGCAGCATGAGACAGGAAAAGAAGCCATCAAAGTAAAGTAAAGTAAGTAAGCACTGTAATTGTTCTGTGGCTATTTTCCACTTGGTATGGGTAGAAGAGACGCTTTAGCTATGGTAAGTAGCTATTCTAGGAGAAGGACACTCCAAAATCAAGCCATTGTTCTCAATTCTTGGGTAATGCCATAGCCTCTGTACCATGGTCTTCCATTGTCTTGGGGTAGAGTTCTCTTGCTTGAGTGTACACTTTGGCACATTATTATATCTTATTTCTCTTCCTCTTAATTTGTTAATTTTTTTTTGTAGTTTATATAAGACATATTTATTTTAGTGTTATTGTTCTTAGAATATTTTATTCTAATTGATAATTACTTATCTTATTTCCTTGTTTCCTTTCCTCACTGGGCTATTTTCCCTGTTGGAGTCCCTGTTCTTATAGCATTGTGCTTTTCCAACTAGGGTTGTAGCTTTGCAAGTAATAATAATAATAATAATAATAATACAGTGCATGGCCAGGGCGCAAGCAATTCTTCTTGCTGCTTGCCTCCTTACCAGGATCCACTTAAGTGGGTCCTACTCCTTACCATCGATATGACATTTCTTGTCACGGCGCATTACGCAAATTTCGGGGACAAAACTTGTGTCCGTGTTAAGGTGGCTAGTATCTCCTATATTTTTAAACATTATTAAAAACTGGTCGTTATTCCACAAAGCAAAATAATCGATTTAGGTAGATTATCACCTGTGGAAATTCCCGAGAAGAAATCATATGACCAATCCTTCATATCTCACGGTACAATTTTTAACCCTAGCCATATCCAATGCTTCTTTATAAACAATAAGTATTCTAAATCTAAGATACAGTTCTTAATACACAAGATTTAAAATCTGTTGACATAGAAATGTGGTATTTTATTACATTTTTTTTTTTTTTTTTTTTACCAAACACAAGGAAAGGAAAAGAGAAATGAAACAACCCATTAATAACTATTTTTATTCAAATCATATCGGTAAATTAAATTGAACTATCTTGATACAGAAATCCTCTGTAAAAATAGAAGGGGTAGACGAAAATTCCAAAACCTATATCCAAAAGGAAAACTTTTAGTCTGAGTGCTTATTGTCGTCAACGAGGTGAATGACCTTATGCCAATTTTTTTTTTTTTTTTTTTTTTTGAAGAGATCTCAGTCAATCCTTAGACAGCCATTCACCAACCATAGCTTCCGGAGTGGGGGTAGGGGGTGGGTGGAACAGCGGCGGAGTTAATAACTCCTATACCAATAAATATATTCAAAAGAAATTTTAAGGGATTAATTATATATATATATATATATATATATATATATATATATATATATATATATATATATATATATATATATATATATATATATATATATATATATATATATATATATAAGCTTTGTATCTGCCAATTTTCATGTCCATACCTGCTACAGGCATGCACTGGCTGTCACTTTTGCTTGTAAGCGACGACTTATCGCTGAAAAATCAGTGAGGAGCAGCAAACTACTCCTACATATTTACAGATATCCAAATTATTTTTTATAGGGATTAATTGGTGTTATGTGAACCACATTCGTATCAGTTTTTGTATTGATACTTGCCACAGAAAAGTCACAGTAGCCATTTTTTGATTTTCGGCGGCCCCGTAAATACTTCACATATCTAAATGAAATTTTCAGAAATTTGTTGGATGGATATTTACTTTTTCCATACTAGTTTTCATGTTGATATATGTCATAGAAATGGCCACAGCAAACGTTTATTTCGATATGGGTTGAATGGCTATTTTTGGCGGTGGAGTAAATTGTTCTTAGAATAACTCACATATCCAAATGAAAATTTCAGGCATTGATGGGAATCAGTTTCTCTGTTCCTGTCAAATTCCATGGTAATGTCTACTATTGAAAAGACACAGCTATCATGTAGCCTTCTTAAATATGCTGTTATAAGTAGCACCTTTACAGTGAACTGTGTGATAGCGAGCGACATCAACGAGGGACAATGCCGATCTCATAAACAATATCCGTCCCGAGTTCAGCTAGTATATTATGAATTTTCCCTGTTGGACAGAAACCCACTTTAGAAGACAAAAGCAGAAAACTAATTATATGGAGAGTATTTCTTCTAAGCAATTCTATTTAGGGGTAGATTTTTAACCACACACTAAGAGAAAATACTTAGTTTTTGTAATTTGCAGATACTCAATCATTTTAGGTTTATACTGTACAATAAAGGTATGGATTAATATACTCATTTGACTTTGTAATTTATTTATTTTGAATCAGTGTACAAACTGAATAGACATTATTATTATTATTATTATTATCATTATTATTATTATTATTATTATCAACTGCTAAGCTACAACCCTAGTTGGAAAAGCAGGATGCTATAAGCCCAGGGGCCCCAACAAGGAAAATAGCCCAGTGAGGAAAGGAAGCAAGGGCAAATTAAATATTCTAATTAGAGCAACAACATTAAAATGAATATTTCCTAAATGAACTATAAAGGCATTAATATAATAAGAGGAAGAGAAATAAAATAGAATAGTGTGCCCGAGCGTACCCATGAGCAAGAGAACTCTAACCCAAGACAGTGGAAGACCATGGTACAGGGGCTATGACACTGCTGGCCCTTTTTGGTATAGACAAACGAATGTTTTTTTTTTTTTTTTTTTTTTTTCTTATTAGTGAAATGAAATATTTAAGTAACCACTTGTTGTTGAAATATATTTATGCATTAATACGCCGTTCGTTTAAATATTCACTGAAATGGAATATGTACATAAATGGCCATGTTTAATGTATGTCACTTTATAATTTTTGGACTAGTTTTTACTAGCAGCTATTTTGTCAATTTTGCTACTGTATCGAAGAGGTGATATGCAACAGAACAATATAGTCGCTAGAGTTAACCTTGAAAATAGTTGCAGTAGTATTTTTTGTATCTCTAGCAGTATATATATATGTATATGTATATATATATATATATATATATATATATATATATATATATATATATATATATATATAAATATATATATATATATATATATATATATATATATATATATATATATATATATATATATATATATCATAATTATGTTATATCCACGTTCTTTCGATCTTACCGAATGTTAAAAGAACAATCTCGGGACAGTAGCATAGAGATAATGATAAACTGCATTTACACGACATTTTACATCAGTAACACTAAATCTTCATCGGTAATACTATACAGATACTCTTATCATGTGTAGAAAGAAAGAAAGAAAAAAAAGATAACTTGGTATATCCACAAATCTAGCACCAAGCGACACTGAAATCGGGAGCCATTCGCACAGTGACGTGTGCTAAACGTCCCAAGGTTACAGAGTGAAAATACAACTCTTACAAGTATATCATTTTGCTCTAATATCATCTTATATTGCAGCTTCTAATAAGATATTATATGATTTTGTTTTCTTTGTTATGGCAGGTGATATGTGAGCTGGGTTTTCTATACCATTTCATTAGCAATACCACTATGAAAAATAATTTTCATATCAAATGATTGCTCGAATGAAGGTTATTTAGCAACATGACTCGGTAAATTTAATGATCATTTCAAGTATTGGTTTGACATAACGAGGTGTATCAAATACTACACTCGTTATTATTAGCTTAGTTGAGCAATTCTGGAGAGAGAAAAGCTACAAGAATGAGGATGATGTGGTCTGAAACTTGCAGCATCTCAGGTGATTGGTATAAAGGTCACGATGGTTTGAAAAGTAAATGCTCCATCCATAGACACACACACACAGACACTCACAATTACACATATTTGTTAATATTTTCTGCCTTTATCTCATTTTTTCTCTTAGAAGGGGTAATGCTGAAAGGTATTAATTATATTTTTTAAAAAGTATTTATGGAATGAAGTTGATAGCATTATTATTATTATCATTATTATTATTATTATCATTATTATTACCTAAGCTA
>NC_090732.1:93516524-93531524 GCF_036898095.1 Palaemon carinicauda | reverse complement strand
TAGAGAAAAGAATATTCCATAGAACCTATTATTATTATTATTATTATTATTATTATTATTATTATTATTATTATTATTATTAGCTAATCTTCAATCCTAATTGGAAAAGCAGGATTATATAAACCCAACGGTTTCAACAGGGAAAAATAGCCTAGTGAGGAATGGAAATAAGGAAATAAACTAAGTACGTGAAAAGTAATAAATAAATAATATAACATATTTAAAGATCAGTGACAACGTTATAATCGATCCCTCATATGTAAACTATTAAAAGAGACATGTCAGCCTGTTAACCATACAAACATTCATTGAAAGTTTGAAATTATGAAGATCCACCGATTCAACTACTTAATTATGAAGATCATTCCACAATCTGGTTACAGCTGGAATAAAACTTCTAGAACACTGTGTAGAATATATGGAGTTTTATGATGTAGATGGTATGACTGTTAGAATAACAGCATACCTAGTACTACGTGCAGGATGGCACAGTCTGAGAAGATCGGAATGCAAAGAATGGTCAGAATTATGAAAAATCTTACGCAGTAACTACCTGACCGTCGGTGCCAGAGATTGGTATCTACTGTAGACAAGGAATACTAATCTTAATAGCTGGTAAGTTCTTGTTCAACTAATTAAGATGAGATTGAAATGTGGAAGACCAGACAAGAGAACAATACTCGAAACAAGGCAGACGGAAAGAAGTAAAACACTTCTTCCGATAGATTGATCATCGAAAAAGACTTTCTCATTAAGTTATTATTTTTTTGCAGTTGAAGAAGAACCAGAGCAAATGTGTTTATTAAAGGTAAATTTGGAATCAGGAATCACACCTATAATTAAAAAGAAATTATATAGAATTTAGGAAACACTATCAATAATGAGATCTGGATGTTGAGGAGCCACTATCCTCTAACTGCTTACAATTTCATTTTGAGTTTGTTAGGGTTCAACTTCCTGCCCCATAATTTTTACCATGCACTAATTTCAGCTAGATCTCTAATGAGGGATTCAGCAACCCCAGATCTACATTCAAGAGATGGAATGGAGGCAAAGAGAGTAGCATCAGCTACATATGCAACGAGTTTATTTTCTATGTCAAAACACATGTCATGTGTACATAGTACAAAAGGTAAGGGGCCAAGAACACTACCTGGAAGACTTCAGATATCACATTCCTATACTCTCTATGGTGTCCATAAGCAATAACCCTTTCAAAAATGTTTACTTAGAAATTCAATAATGATGCTAAGTAAAGACCCACCCCATCCCAAATGTCCGAGTTTGAAAACAAATACCTTATGATTAGCACGGCCAAAGGCAGCGCTAAAATCGAGGCCAATTATATGAACATCCTGACCACAATCAAGGGATTTCTGTACAGCATTGGAGATTTTAAGAAGGGTATCACATGCTCCAAGGCCCTTGCGAAAGACAAATTGTAAATCAGGGAGCAAATGATTACCTTCAACATACCTATTTAGATGTTTTGCCAATAGATGTTCATAAAATTTAGATAGAATGGGAGTTATGGAAATGGGGAGGTGATCAGCAGGGCTAGAGCAACCACAAACACATTTACCTAATGGAGTCACATTACCAATTCTTCAACAAGTGCTAGGAGAATCTCTTCTAGCTAACTTGCGGAAAATAACAGACAACCTAGGAGCTAATAAATCAGCAGTCTTTATAAAAATGAAGGAAAAATGTTGTTGAGGTTTACTTCTTCATAACCATCAAGGTCCAGCAAGAGAGTTTGAAGTTCACGAGATCAAAAATGATATTTTCATAATAAAATAAATTTTTGAATATACTTACCCGCTGGTTATATAAAAGAGCTGAAGTCCCTGACGCCAGGGCAGAAAATTCAAATCTCGCGCTATCGAAGATACGCCAGGTGTACCAACCGCACCCTAGCGGTAGAACAGGTGGAACTACACACCAACTCCAGTTCTTCCATGCCTCATAGCCATACCATAGGTAGTCTCTAGAGGGGAGGAGGGAGGGTGTTAAATTTATATAACCAGCGGGTAAGTATATTCAAAAATTTATTTTATTATGAAAATATCATTTTTAAATATAAAACTTACCCGCTGGTTATATAAAAGAGCTGATTGACACCCCTTGGTGGCGGGTCAGAGACAGCTACATACAGAAAATTCACTTAAGGGTTACATACAATAAACTTAAGCAGTTCTCACCTGATAAGGAAGCTGACAGCAATGATACTCTGCCTCATTTCGTCCGCTATCCTTAAGAGATCCAGTAATCCACTCGGGCTGAAAATCTCTAGGAGCTGTCAAACGGTACAAACACCCATAACATGACAGGACCTCAACCAATACCCTTGTTCCGGGTGCACTCAAGGAACAAATTGACCACCTAGCCAAATCAAAGATTGCGGAAGGCTGACGCCCAATCTCCACAAACAACCATAACAAACGAGTTCCAAGAGATAGAAAAGGGGTATTAGGAAAAAAGGGAACGTAGTGGTAGATCATTCACCTACTATCGCATCAGCAGCTATAAAAGGACCCAACGTAAAAAGGTCCTCATAGCGAGTCTGAACATTCTTCAAATAATGGGATGCAAAAACAGACTTACTTCTCCAAAATGTTGTATCCATCAGACTTTGCAGTGAACGGTTCTGTTTAAAGGCCACTGAAGTCGCTACCGCTCTGACTTCATGTGTCTTGACTTTGAGGAGCCTCTGATCCGACTCATCACACTGAGCATGAGCTTCTCGAATCAACAATCTAACGAAAAAAGACAAGGCATTCTTGGACATGGGCATCGAGGGTTTCCGAACTGCACACCACAGAGCGTCTGAGTTACCTCTCAGATTCTTAGTTCTGTCCACATAACACCGTAGAGCTCTAACTGGACAGAGAACCCTTTCCAATTCATCGCCAGCCAAATCCGAAAGGTTAGAAATCTCGAAGGATTTGGGCCATGGTCGAGAAGGGTTTTCGTTCTTGGCCAGAAACCCCAGTTGCAAAGAACAAATGGCTTTCCCATTCCGAAAACCAATGTTCTTGCTTAAAGCGTGAACTTCACTAACTCTTTTCGCAGTGGCGAGGGTAACTAGAAAAAGGGTTTTCAAGGTTAAGTCCTTAAATGAAGCCGAGTGTAAAGGCTCAAATCTGTCACTCATGAGAAATTTAAGGACAACATCCAAATTCCAGGCGATGGGAGCCGTTTGAATCTTCTTGGTCGTATCAAAAGACCTAAGTAAATCTCGTAGATCCTTATTATCAGAAAGGTCTAGGTTCCTGTGTCGAAAAACCGTCGCCAACATACTCCTGTAACCTTTAATAGTTGATGACGAGAAGTTATGCTTAGTTTTAAGGTCCAAGAAAAAATCAGCTATTTGGGAAAGCGATGTACTGGAAGAGGAAATCGCGTTAGTTCTACACCATTCCCTGAACAACTCCCACTTGGACTGATACACCTTGATGGTTGAAGACCTTCTTGCCCTTGCAATTGCCTTGGCTGCCTTCTTCGAAAATCCTCTAGCTCTAGCGAGTTTTTTGATAGTCTGAAGGCAGTCAGACGTAGAGCTCGGAGGTTTTGATGATTTCGGGCCAAGTGAGGTTGTCTGAGAAGATCGGGTCTCATGGGAAGGCTTCTCGGGACATCCACCATCCATTCCAGTACCTCTGGAAACCAGCTCCTTGACGGCCAGAACGGTGCTATCAGTGTCATTCTGGTCTCCTCGTGTGAAACGAACTTCTGAATCACTTTGTAAAGGATCTTGAACGGAGGAAAGGCATAAACCTCCATGTGAGACCAGTTCATCAGAAAAGCGTCTATGTGAAAAGCTTCGGGATCTGGAACCGGAGAGCAGTAACACTCTAGACGTTTGGTCTTCGCGGTGGCAAAGAGATCCACGAGAGGTCGACCCCATAACCGCCACAGACTCTTGCAGATGTCCGGGTGCAGAATCCATTCTGTGGAGAGAACCTGACCTTTCCTGCTGAGTCTGTCTGCGCTCACATTGTTGACTCCCTGGATGAACCGCGTCAAAAGAGTCACCTTCCTTTCCTCCGCCCAGATGAGGAGCAGTCTTGCAATCTCGAACAGAGACCAAGAGTGGGTCCCGCCTTGTTTCGCAATATAGGCCAGAGCTGTCGTGCTGTCCGAATTGACTTGGACTACCTTGCCCCTGATCTGCTTTTCGAAGCCGATGAGAGCCAGATGAATAGCTAAAAGCTCTTTTTGATTGATGTGGAGAGAGGTTTGCTCCACCGTCCAAGTCCCCGAAAGTTCCTGCTTCTCTAGAGTGGCTCCCCACCCCGAGTTGGAGGCGTCGCAACACAACACGAGGTTTGGGTTCCTCTGAAGTAAAGACAAGCCTTCTTTCAGTCTGGGCTCGTTGTTCCACCATTGAAGATGAGACTTGATGGAAGTCGAGATGGGAATGCAATCCCTGTCGAGGCTGTCCCCTTTCTTCCAATGGCGGTTGAGATGAAACTGAAGAGGACGCAAGAACAACTTCCCCAGGGTCACGAACTTCTCTAACGACGAGAGAGTCCCCAGAAGACTCATCCAATCTCTGACGGAGCAAAGATCTCTCTTCAGGAACGTTCGTACTTTTAGGAGGGCTGCTTGGATTCTCACCGACGACGGAAAAGCCCGAAAACTCCGACTGTGAATCTCCATCCCCAAATAAAGAATCTCCTGGGATGGAATGAGTTGTGATTTTTTCGAGCTCACCAGGAGACCCAGTTCTCTGGAGAGATCCAAAGTCATCTTGAGGTCCTTCAAACAACAATCGGCTGAGGAGGCTCTTATCAGCCAATCGTCCAGATACAGAGAGACCCTGATTCCCCTCGAATGCAGCATGCTTGCCACGTTCAGCATGATCTTGGTGAACAATAGAGGAGCCGTGCAGAGTCCGAAACAAAGAGCCCTGAACTGGAAGACCTTGTTTCCGTCCATGAACCTCAGATAACGTCTGCAGCTGGGATGAATCGGAAGGTGGAAATAGGCATCCTGAAGATCTAAAGAGACCATCCAATCGTCCTTCCTCACAGCTGCCAGAACTGTTTTCTGAGTCTCCATGGTGAACGTCGAGTTTTGGACGTAACCATTGAGCACACTTACGTCCAGAACCGGTCTCCACCCCCCGGAACTCTTGGGTACTAGAAAAAGGCGGTTGTAAAACCCCGGAGACGTAACATCTTGCACTTCCTCTATTGCTCGTTTCTCTAATAAAAGAGACATCTGTAGAAGCATGGCTTGTTTCTTGGGACCCTCTCTGTATTTGGGCGAAAGATCCACTGGATCTGTGACTAAAGGAGGATTGGTCAGGAAGGGGATCTTGTAGCCTTCCTTTAACACCTGGACGGACCAGGGGTCCGCTCCATTCCTCTCCCAAGCCTCCCAAAAGTGAGTCAACCTGGCCCCCACTGCTGTCTGAAGGAGAGGGCAGTCAGACTTTACCTCGGCCGGACTTGCCCCCTCTGCCTCTAGGTTTCCTTCCTTCTGGTTTAAAAGAGCCTCTTCCAGAGGGCTTCCCACGAAAGGACTGAGGACGAAACCCAGAAGAAGATTCCTTAGGTTTTCGAGAGGAGAATGACGGAGGCAAAACTTTCCTAGTCGAATGAGTAACTAAGTCATGTGTGGCCTTCTGAGTGAGAGCAGTAGCCACCTCGCCCACTAATTCCTGAGGAAATAAAGAATTAGACAAAGGTGCGAAAAGAAGGCCTGTCTTCTGATAAGGAGACACTCCTGCGGAGAGGAAGGAGCACATCGTGGCCCTTTTCTTGAGAATTCCAGCTGTAAACAAGGCAGCAAGTTCGTTGGAGCCATCTCTCACACCTTTGTCCAAGCAGGACATCAAATGAACCAAACCACTAGTGTCCGTTTCCGTCATATCAGAGACCCTCTTACTCAAAGCCCCCAAAGCCCAGTCCAAAAAATTAAAAACTTCGAAGGCCCTGAAAAGACCTTTAAGCAAATGGTCGAACTCTGGAATGGACCACCAAATCTTCGTCTTCCTTAAGGCAAGACGACGAGAAGCATCTACCAAACTTGAAAAATCCCCTTGTGCAGAAGAAGGAAAACTCAAGCCCAACACTTCACCAGTCTCATACCACACACTAGATTTAGAGGCTAACCTAGCGGGAGGAAAGGCAAAGGCCGTCTTGCCAAAAGCTTTCTTGGAGTCCAACCAAGAACCCATTAACTTCAAGGCCCGCTTAGAAGATCGAGAAAGAGCCATCTTGGTGTAAACTGGAACCTTAGTAGCTTTACCTAAGATGAATTCAGAAGGCGGAGAACGAGGGGCCACAGGGGTAAAAGAATCCGGGAAAATACCAGTCAAAATAAGCATAAACTTGCGAAGGTCCACAGCATGCTGATAATGCTTCTCCTCCTCATTCTCAGAGACTTCCTCAATAGGATTATCCTCATCCGACTTTTCCTCTGGTTCGTCTTCTGGCAGTGCAGCAACAGCTGCAGCCTGAACCGAAGGAACAACGTCTGGATGGGACTGCCTGTCAAGGCCAACATCTGAGTCAATTAGGTGGGGAGAAGTAGAAGTAGATTGATGCGAAACACGGACATGTAGACGATCATCCTCAACCAACAACTGCTTAGACCGCTTAGAATTCGACTGTTGTTGAACAGAAGAACGCTTGAAATCAGAAGGTAACTGTTGAAGATCGCCGCGATGTCGCGTAAAGTCCGAGGACTGTTGCTGCGAGCGATCAAAGTAGTCAGGATGTCGCCGCTGTAAACCAATGTTTTGACGCGCCGCGTCCAAAAGTTGTTGCCGCGGGCGATCCACTACTTCAAATTGTTGCCGCGTCTCGTCCACTTGTCGACGTCGATGCTCTTCCCCGCGACCAGAAAACGCAAACTGGTCAACCAAAACTCTCTGACGCGACTCATCAAAATCAACCTGGCGTTGAACACTGTGAATGGGAGACCGTCTAAGTGATAACTCGTCAAGGCCATATACCATCGAACGTTTGTGCGATAACTGGTCTGACATCGAACGCCCAGACACAACGTCAACACCTGGTTGATAAGAATCCATCAACGACGAGAGTTGTTCTTTCATAGACAAAAGCGCAGTCCATTTCGGATCAACAGAACTCCTAGAAGGAAGATTCGCACTAATGTCACCACGCATTTCAAGGGAAGAAAGCCAATCCGATGGAAGAGGAGGTGCATGAATAGTTACAAGGTCCGAATCGGAAGGAATCATATCCGCACGAACACGGTGATCTGAACGTTTGGCCGGAGTGCAAGCGCTGGGAGAACGGAAACGTTCCGGTGAACCCCACGAACTACATCCTGGCCGCACAGGCGATTCCCGACGCTGAGAAACAACATGGGAGCGTTTAAGCGGTCTCGACGCTCGCCGCCAGATCTCACTCCCCGACCCTTCATCGGAAGACGGGGATAACGTATGAACCTCACCTTTCCTACGATGAGGGTGAACGACCTGAGCTACGGCAACAGGAACGTTCGAGGGGACGTCTGCACGATTGATGATGCTTCTCGTTCCCTTAAGCCGTTCGACATTACTTCTCCCATGGGTTCGAGAGCTCGAAAGAGGTCTAAGGCTAGGTGAACGACAAGATCGTGCCGACGCACCCTCCGCAACACTAAACACATTATCAACACTTGTCACAACACCGAGAGAGTCACGATTCTTCGGTACCACATCAGACACTGAAACACTTTCCACAGTTCCGATAGGATCACGGTTTTTCAATACCTTTAACTCTGAAAAGATAGTATTTCTATCGGCTGCTAAGGACTCAACTTTCTCACCAAGAGACAAAATAGCAGTAAACATGTCCTTCATAGTAGGTTCCTGATCTACCACCACAGGGGAAGGAACAGGATTAGGAACAGGTAAATTAGGTAAGATTCTATCCACAGATCGGGAAGAACTACGCCTAACTCTATCTCTCTCTAATCTCCTAACATAACGATCGTAAGTAACAAAATCATCATTAGTTAAGGAAAGACACTCATTACACCTATCATCTAATGAACAAAATTTACCCCTACATTTTACACAAATAGAATGAGGATCAATAGATCCATTAGGAAGTCGTGTACGACAACCCTCACTAACACACCTACGCTGAGCAGGGGAGGAGTCGGCCATTTTAAAGTTAACGTGAGAGACCGACAAGCAAAAAGTAAGGGAAAAAACAATAAAGAAAATCTCAAACAAAAAGATTTCAAGATAAGAACCAAGGAAAATTAATCAACGATAGCTTAAACTCAAAAAAGAACGTTGTACATCACCAAACAACTTCCCAAGAGAGTAAAAACACGAGAGCGAACTTCTGTATGTCAGTCAGCTATGACGGCAGAGAGAAGAACTGGAGTTGGTGTGTAGTTCCACCTGTTCTACCGCTAGGGTGCGGTTGGTACACCTGGCGTATCTTCGATAGCGCGAGATTTGAATTTTCTGCCCTGGCGTCAGGGACTTCAGCTCTTTTATATAACCAGCGGGTAAGTTTTATATTTAAAAATCTAAACTAGTTAGTTTAGCCTCAGGAAAACAGGAATGAGAAAGATCGAGTTTCTCATTACTCTGCTTAATGTCAAACACATCAGCCAAAAGGGTTACCTTTTCCTTTGGACGATGAGTAACAGAGCCGTCTGATTTAAGTAAAAGAGGAACTGTTAAGATTCACCGCAGATTTGATGGTAGCCCACCTCTTATGTTCCTTGATTGTGTTGGGGAGGGTTTCTTTTACAATTGAATTATATTCCTTTTCAGTTATTCCAAGTCAAATCTGATATATTACCCTTCCAAAGATGATAGGCCTCATGCTTCTCCGAATAAATATTTACAATCATCACTGAAACAGGGTTTGTCTTCCACTAGGTATTTTAGCACACGAGAATGAATACACCTATCTATTATGATGATCAGATACCCATTCAAAAGAACCATAGGCTCAGCATTTTTATACAATTGTGACCAATTCTTCTTGAGATTTTATATGTATCTTACATGAGTATAACACATGAGGGACAGGCTGCTCAGTCTTAATTACAAACTGAATTAAGGCATAATCAGATGTCCTGACTGGAGAACCAACCTTATTTGTTACAACACCAATAGAATCAGTGTATAATAGGTCCAAACAGTTACCAGACCTGTGAGTAGCTTCACTTATGATTGTTCAGAGCCTAATTCAAAGGTGAAGTCCAAAGCTCTTAAGCAATGGCAATCAGTAAGAAAAAAACTGAATTTAACCACTCCCCATAGTGAGTGTTGAAAGCACCAATAAGGACAAAAAAGGCCTTTCTCTCATCTTGCTAGGTTATCTACCCTCAAGGATAGCCACTTCAACAGAAGGGAGGACACTATGATTAAAGAAGACATTAAAAGGACTACTACAATGTCACGTGGCAAATCATGGAACACTCGTAACAAGGCAATTAATAATTTTGATATAATATAGTTATGCAAATCTATCATCATTATAATTTTCTGCTGTTAATACATTAGTGCTACACTTAAAATACGGCTGTTGCCATTGCTGGAATTATTATTGGCCTCATTTACATACGCTTTCAGTAGGTCCAATTTATAGGAATGTTATTAGAAAGTAACCATTTCATTAATTTCTTCAGGTATTAGTAACGGGGATTAATCTATCATAAATTAGTGCTCAATGTTCGCGGTCCAAACTTTTTAAATAGCAACTGTACAATTTCAGAGATCAAAGTGAAAATAACATAAAATTCCTTTCTATAAAAATATTGAAAAAGTGATGTTTAACGATAATTAAAAGGTTGCGTAATTTCAGAGAGCATTTGCTGACAAAAATTATATTACTAAATCCAAGACAACACACAAATGAATGGCAGATAGTAAGCACTGATATGTAGCCTGAATTACTAACCATTGAAACAGTCTACAAATGAACGAAGGATAGTCTACCATGGGTCATACATGTATAAAATATTCTAATCTCCAATACATAACGCAGAGAAAGTGGTATATCTAAAAAGCATGTCAGTTCGATTAATTGTTCATCTCTTTCTATTTTCAATCTCTTAATGCTCTTCTTATATCCTAAATAGCTACTAGCACAAACTTTCACAAACCTACACTGACTTCTTTTACCTTTCCATCATTCAGGCTACCTATTTTCATCATCATCGTTCAACAATCTTATAAATATCCACCAACCCTGACCTGTATCTACTTCAGTTAGAACAATTTCCGTCGAGTGTTTTATGCTGAAACCCGTCAGCTCATTAACATTTACTCGGGCGTAGCAAATTTTATCCCCCTTCGAAAGTTCTTGATTGACTTTTTTCTCCCCTCATTCTTTCCTTTTTCCTTAGCCTTTTCCTCTTAACTACCCCATCCATTGTTCTATACTCCTGAACATGATCTCTTTTATACCTAAATATTTTCATATTCATCTAATCATTTTAATTATTATTTCAAAGAAAACTGCAACACTTATTAATTAAATCAGAATATTACAAGCCCAGTGTTCTTAATAGAGGCAGAAAACCGCTATGAAAAAGAAATTGAGAAGTTAAGAATAAAAGAACAAAGAGAAATAACAAAGAAAAATTGATTCCCAATATAAAAATTAATGTAAACAATAATCAAAGGGCATTTATACCTTTTGAAGTTATACAAACTCAACTACAAAATTAGTATTATCATTTCAAAATTTGATGATAAGAGGAACACAATTTCTAAGATACTGGTGGTATTGAATCTCTCATGGTCCAGATAAACCACACATTTAGTCATTTGCTGTAAAGGGTATAGCCTAAGAAGACCTGAATGCAAAGGGCGATCAGAATTATGAAATAATCTATATATCCAGTAATCATTATCAAGATCAGGGATAGGGAATTTAACTGCCATGAAGATCTTATCAAATAACTAAAGATGAAGGTTAACTGTGGGAATATGATATTCATAGTAACGTATAAAAATATCAAAATAATGCCTACGGATAGATAGGTCTCCAAAAATCTTTAAGACTTTCTGTGTATAGAATTTTATGCAGTCACAGAAACGGCAGACCAGATATATTTTTGAAAATTTAACTGCAATAAAGAATGACACTTAAAGTGCTGAATTATGTTCATAATGCCAAACGAAACACTATCGATGAAATAATCCGGATTTGGGAGGATCAAAGAACCCATATCTGCTAAAAATCCTACTTTGAGTTTTGTTATGGTATAACTTAATTTTCCTAAATTTGCAAAAATACGGTGATTTTAGCTAGACATTAGCTGAACGATTTAGTACCCACATGTCTATAGCTTAGGGATGAGATTGTTACAAAGGAAATAGAAAGCAAGCCTACTTTAAAGTCGAATTACATTATGTACAAAAACAATATAAAGATTAACGAATCAGGAACACTATAAGCCCTTGGGGACAACAGATCAAAGTTTGTACTCTAGCAGTCACTATGGACTCATTCAAAACTACTCTGCAACCAGCTGGTTAAAATTCAAGTTTTTAAAACAAACAGACGTTTCAATAGTAATCTGGTCAAAGGTAGTACTAAGTTTAAGAACCTTAAGATACTAAGTAAAGGATTTCTGTGCAATACTGGAAATTGAAGGAAAAGCATCCCGAGCAGCCAGCAATTCAAAAATTTAATATATGTAATCCCTCCTCTTGACTTCATGTGACCACAAAAACTACCACCTGTTCTTATTTCCACACCATGGAATTTACAAAATGTTCACCCATTCGTACTTGTATCATCTCGTCTTATACGTTACTCACAATTCCCTAATTTATTATTATATTATTTTAACTTCTTTTATAACTATACCCTCACGCTTTTACCTAAACATACCTGCTTCAACTTTCGTCCCAGACAATAGATGATTAGATGTAACTTAACCAATTCGTCTTCTCGCCAATATATTACCAAAATACACATTCATATACTATCTTTCCCTATCTATCTATCTATCTATCTATCTATCTATCTATCTATCTATATATATATATATATATATATATATATATATATATATATGTATATATATACATATATATATATATATATATATATATATATATATATATATATATATATATATATATATATATATATATAAATATATATATATATATATATATATATATATATATATATATATATATATATAAGTAATTATCAACCACAATGGCATTTAGCATCGAATTTTACCATTGGGAATTTATATCCACTGGAATTCCTTTATGAAAACAGCTTCTGGCTAGGCAGAAATTTGAACATATGCCTCCTAGCCGAAACCCTACCTGCGAAGATCCTACCAATCGAGCTACATAGAAATATACAAGTTCATGACAAGTCCACGGTACATATTCCTGTGGAATTCAGGAATGTTCCTACACTTAAAATAAACACATCTCCACCATGATAGCTCCTCAGTGAGTTTGCAACACGTGGTTAATTATGATGAATATATATCACCAACAATCGGGATTTTAATCAATGTAAATATCAAGCACAATGGCATATAATATCGAATTCTACTTTTAGGAATCTATATCCCCTGGAATTCATTTATGATAACAACTTCTGGCTGGGAAGAGATTCGAACCTATCCCTCTTAGCCGTGGATTTGTCATAAACTTTTTTTACTTATTTATATATGCATATGTATATATATATATATATATATATATATATATATATATATATATACATATATATATATATATATATATATATATATATATATATATATATATATATATATATATATATATATATATATACAGTATATATATATATATATATATATATATATATATATATATATATATATATATATATATATATATATATATATGTGTGTGTGTGTGTGTGTGTGTGTAAATATCAACCACAATGGCATTCAATACCGAATTCTATGTTGGGAATATATATCCACTGGAATTCATTTTATGGTAATAGTTTCTGGCCGGGCAGAGATTCGAACCCCTGGCGAATCTCTGCCCGGCCAGAGGCTATTACCATAAAATGAATTCCAGTGGATATATATTGTCGAATCTCTTCCCCGCCAGAAGTTATTACCAGAAAATGAATTCCAGTGGATATATATTCCCAAGATAGAATTCGGTATTATATGCCATTTTGGTTGTTATTTACATTAATTCAGTGGTTCTTAACCTGGGGTACGAAACCTTAAGCATGGGGGTACGAGACATGATAGCCAGTGCAATGGTAGCTACTGTATATTTACCATGAGAAAGCAAAACATGTATTTTCCAAATATTTCTCTTACTATAATTGTCTAAATTATTTTTTTTTTAAGTTGGCGCTGTAAACAATTTTCTTATTTTTTCTATGGTTTCATACACGTTTTCTTGATGTCTCGTACAGTTCGTGTTCGCGTTGTTCCTGACTGAAACAAGCTGCATGTGCACTGTGCTGTGTGTAGTTGAGTTTTCTTGATGTCTCGTACGGGTTCGTGTTCGCATTGTTCCTGACTCTGAAACATGCTGTATATGTACTGTGCTGTGTGTAGTTGAGTCAATGTGAACAGTGTGAATTGGGTCTGCATTTTGTTTGTGTTCGAGTTGTTGATAGTATTGAGGTGAATTACTGGTGAGTGTGTTCTTTTTTATTTGTGAAATGTAATTTTTGGATTATCATTTTATTTGTCACAATATGTTTTTAGTGTGGTATAACTCTAATATTGTCAAGAATAGGTGTATAATTGATAAAAGATATATAATTGTGAAGGTACTGTTATGTGCATGAGGAGGAATATAGTGAACTTGGGGATGGCTCGACCAGGGTGAGCGGTCGGGGATGAGTTGGTCAAAAAATGGTCTGACTTGGTCAAAAACTGGTATGTGTTGGTCAAAGCATGGCTTGAGTTGGTCAAAATATGGCTTGACCTGGTAAAAAAATTCCTTTGCTAAATAAATGACCTGGATTGGTCAAACAATGGCCTGAGTTGATCAAAACAATCCCTTGAGTTGGTAAAAAAAAAAATGTCCTGAGAAGGTCACACTGTCCTGAGTTGGTAAAAAATGGTCTCAGTTGGTAAAAAAATGGCCTTACCCTCTCAATATAACCTACACTTCGAGCCATCCTTGGGTGAACTGTGTATTGTGTTGGTGGTGATACATTATTATATATCGATTGTAACATGTTGTAACGGTTATAACATCCAGGCCTGCATCTTTCCAGGTAGTATAGGTGTGATCAAGATCTAGTAACTATGTCTAAGAAACGCAAGTGGAACGACGATTACATTCGTTATGGTTTTACCGTTATGACTGAGGCAGATGGAACTCAACGACCACAGTGCATCCTCTGCAGCACAGTCTTTGCAAATGCAAGTCTCAAACCATCAAGACTCAATGAACACTTCAACAATCGGCATGGAGACACAGATGCTGGACATGACTTAAAGAGCTTGAAGATCAAGCGGGAACGATTTGATCGTAGTGGTACCCTGTCAAAGCTAGGTTTTGTGCCAGTTGAGAAACCTTTGTTGCAAGCATCTTATGAAGTTGCCCTTTTGTGTGCAAAGAATAAAAAAGCTCACACTATCGCAGAGGAGCTTGTTAAACCTTGTGCATTAGAAATGGCAAAAATAGTGTTAGGGACAGAAGCTGAAAAGAAGCTTAAACAGATACCTCTGTCAAATGACATTATTCATTCAACGATTCATGATATGAGTCAAGATGTCTTGCAGCAGGTGATAACAGACCTGAAAGCTAGTCCTGTCAGAGTGAGTATTCAGCTGGACGAGTCAACTGACGTTAGTTTTTGCAGCCAGTTGATGGCATTTGTTCGGTATGTGAAGGAGAAAGAAGTTGTGGAAGAATTCTTATTTTGTAAACCTCTGAAAACTACTGCAAAAGCAACTGATGTGTTCAGTCTTGTGAAAGAGTTCTTCATGGAACATGAAATGACTCTCAACATATGTGGTTCAATTTGCACTGATGGAGCCCCTGTCATGCTTGGAAATAAATAAGGCTTTGCTACCTTA
>NC_090732.1:93491524-93511524 GCF_036898095.1 Palaemon carinicauda | reverse complement strand
TCGGAAGACAATTACAGCAAAAATAACCAGGAATATAGGCTGACAATAATTAGGGCTATTAAGGGCTGTTTCATATGAGGTTACATATTGTTGTTATATGGAGTTATTATATTAGGATGTAGTTGGGGTAGTTAAAGTTACATCGTTATCATTATCTCCTTCATAACATTAGTCTTGTAGTATTTGTTAATGGTTAGAAATTCTCCATTGATAACTATTTCTAGTTTATGGGAAGTCATAGATGTGTATTTCAAATGTCTTTAAACCCTTCCTACTATCTTTATTATCATAAATGGTTGAATAAGGCGTACATTATGCAGTTAAATTATATACAGTATGTTACTCCAAATTGATTACGGAATGCAATGTTCATTTCGTTAGGGCATAACTGCGTAGACAACTTCAGCACACTAAGAATACTTTAGCATATTTCAGCTGGGTTTTGGAATTTAAGTCGACGAAAGAAACGTGAAAAAAAAAAAAATAAATATTACAAGACCTCAAATACAGTTACGGATTTTTTGCACGATTTGCGGGGATAAACTTATCCGGTGGCTCATGTGTTCAGTTTTAGGGTTGGCAGAGGTTAAACAAATAGTAGATAACAAAAATGATGCATTTGATAGACTGGTTATCGCCAACACTTTTCTTAACGATCACCTATTTATTGATAAAGGTAATTTTAAAGAAAAATTCTTCAATCTGATGAACCACAGTGTACTTAGTGCATTCTGTATTTGGAATGATTCAAAATTAATTAACGAATCGAATTCTTTTTATGTGAAATGCAAAACAATTGGATACAAGCTGGAATTATATTCTTTAAAAATATAGAATCTCCTACTGCAGAACATACTGCTTAAAGTTATTGCATAAATTTTCCATAGAGTTCGCTACTTTATTTTCCAATCCTTAGTTTTTTTTTTTTCTTTTTAAGAATTTGTTACTGTAGCTTACTTCCATACACTCTCTACATCCGTTTTTACAACTTCAGTTGTTAACTAATTTTTGCCTGGTTGGTATCTAATGAGTTAAATAATTCTCTCGCTAATCACTGCGACATTTTTTTTTCTTTTATCAATAGGGTAAAATTTTAATAAATCGTCCTATTAATACGGTTGTACATTCCTGTCGATTTGTGAAGAATGAAGTTGGGGTCTCTCTCTAATTCACCAAACAGTGTTATGATCAAGGACTACAGATTACTACATTTCACACTTGCTACCATGGAGGAGTTACTTCATGTAGAGCCATTGACCAAAAATAATGAATAGAAACCTTTGACGCAACCTATATGAGAAGGAATGGCTAGCTTTAAAATCACTGATAACCAAGATTGGTCAAACCTTAACTGGGATGAAAGGATCTTTACTCATACTGCTATTAAAAGGTATTAATGATAGTTGTTTTAAAAGAAAACACTGTATATTCTTTATGTGCTGTACATGTGGATCTAGGAAAGTTATCCAAAAAAGGTTTAAGATACGAATGTAGAGCACAAATCTTAACATGCAAGCCTACGAATATGAACTACGAAGTATCTTGAAGATTTTCTCGAAGCCAGTTGAACACACTCAGTGTTGACACGAAAGATACTGGATTCATTTATCAGTCATTACATTAAATGCTTCCAACAATTATTAGCGAGGCAAACCTTATTGATATATCGTAATATTTCATTTAGTAAGGAATTTTGACGAGAAAGACACTTCAAAAGCTAAAGTCCTTTTGTAAAATGTTAACATTGTGTTCAATATTTGCAAAATAGTGACATTCTGTAAAAGACAATGGCATGTCAGTGATTGCACAATTATCAACAGAAATTACAAGGAAATGGGAAATATAGGATGGAATACAGAGGAACTGGACTTCTCTGTTACAAAGAATCAAATCATTCAATCATGAAAGTGCCCTCCAGAGTCGAATTAAAATTAAAGCAAGAAAAAACTGAAATGAAGTTATCAAGGAATTAAACTGAACATTAACAAACAAATGAAAACATTACTAAGATGAGACGAGCATCAAGGGCCACTAAAATAATTTTTTCTTAAACAATATATAATTTGTAAGATTACAGTTTATATAATCCAACCTGGGCCGTTACTAGGAACATAAAAGCAAAACCAAATTGTAGTTGGGATTTAAATTTTAAGAAGTGTAGCGGGACCAGTCATTCAAATAACGGGCGGTCCTAGACAGGTTGATTACTTGGTTTATATTCACATAGCGTCATACCAACAAAGGTCATAAACAAATAGAATGAATATTGCTAAAATGAAAGATATAAAAGGCTGGCCTAAACTAAACACACAGACACTAGTAACTGCAAATAATTCACGAGGGTCATAAAACCATAAACCATGGAAGCCATTCACTACTAAAGGAAATCATAAATAGCTGATGTCATATTCTTGAACTCTAGCAGAAGAAGAAGAAGAAGAAGAAGAAGAATGAAAGAATACTAATCTCCTGTTATTAAATTTTTGGAGTCCTACACCTGCTGTTTGATTTTCAAATGATTATAGTAAATGATATTTCAAGGAGTATATGCTGTGCCTAATTTTGAGTTAAACGAGCGTCGTTTAATTCCATTCCTTTCTGGTTGTATTTAGAATTTCTATTCTTATTGTTACTAAAGTGTCATTCCATAGACAAGTTCAGTATATCAAGGGTAATGATAATATCATCAGATGCTACTACTACTCAACTGTTGAGCTACGACTGGAAGATTCTAATATCTGAGATTGTTTCGACTTAATACGCATATTTTCAAATCCTGGTCCGCGCAGAAGCAATTAAAATAAAATAATCACCTTGGTGCACACACACGCACACACATATACATATGTATATGCATATATATATATATATATATATATATATATATATATATATATATATATATATATATATATATATATATATATATATTCATATTCTGTATACATTGCAATGGTTCACGGACTGTGGCCAGACGTAGCACGCAGACTGCCTAATGTCCGAATGCCAACCACGCCCCAACCTCTAACTGCACAGAAAATACGGTGGAATACCCACAGATCTGTACAAATTGTAAACAGTCAAGAATGAACTGGGCACTGAGCAACACCCCTCCCGGCAATAACCCCCCCCCCCCCCCCACTGCCCCTTTTTTTACTTGGCAAAGGGACCCAGCTAGCACCTCAGAACTTCCTAATATCTTTTCTTGAGTTTACCGTCTCTCTCTGCAGCACTATGCATCGAGTCCTAAATAAAGAGCAGCAGTATGCTTTTTAGGTAAAATGTTTCTTTATTTCAAGTTAATTACACATTAGGAACATTAGTAGAGGTCACTTATTTCTGGGGACTAATATGCGGCCCTAATTCTGGGATAATTGTGTCATTATATGAAAGAGGCAATTACACTATGAAGGGGAAAGGTCTGTCAGGGATAAGACTGATCACACAATAGCAATCACATTGCAAATATGACACCCGCAACTGCAGTCTAGAGGACGAGCGAGTCATCTGTTTATGTCAGCAGTTAAAACTATGTACCTCAACAGAGTGCGCTGACGTTGGCAGGATTCTGTCTTTCTAAATCTAAAAGCCTACTGGGTGTAGGGACTGCGCCCAGCTATCTGTTCAGATAAATAACGAAAGAAGTTTTAAGACAATGTTGATGGACAAAAAAAAAAAAAAAAAAAAAAAAAAAAAAAAAAAAAAAAAAAAAAAAAAAAAATAAATAAAAACATTAAAAAATACAAGCTAAAAATTTTCTTGTACAGTACTATATTCAAAATTTTCATTTTTCCTAAACTGTCTGGTTTTTCCCACATTCTCCCCCACCCCCCACTAGCGCTTCAGTCCATCTAAAAATTGTCTCATGACTAGCAACAACGCCCTACACCAAAGTCTATACAATTCCAATTTAGTACATATTTGACAGTTCCGGGATATAAAAAGATTCTGTGGTGGGAATAGATGATAAATCCTAATGAACAGTGGATATACATAAAAACTAAAAATTAGATTATCATCCATCCCTTCAAACAATGTTCTAATAACACAAATAATATAATATATCAAGGTTATTATTACAGTCATTAGCACTAGCATACAGAAAAATAATACAGTGAGAGTATAAAATAACAAATTACACATATTAATCCAAATGGATATGAATTAGTTATCCCAACCCTTAATTACTACAAATAAGGTTTATAGGCACACAGTCATAAAATTATCTTGAAAAAAAAAGAATTACACTTATTGTAGTCCAAAATCAATTTAACAGAATACAAAAAAAGTTATTAATTTTGGACTATTATAGTATTGCAGTACAATAAAAAATAACTAAACTTACAAAAGCTTAGTCACGGTCAAGAAAATAACAATTATTTGCTAGACAATTACACACACTTTGACTTGGTATAGTTTTCCTCACATAAGAAAACCTTCAACTCCCTCAATGTGAGAACCAAAAAGGACAAAAAGTGATTAATATAAAAAACTTGAAAATATAAAAAACTTCTGCTCAGTACTTAATTCAATGGGAGATTTATAGTTCTTCTTCTGAATCTCAAAATTCTGTCTTGGGACATACGCTAGGATTCAGCAATATGTTGGCGAGCAATATTAATCTCTTGCAGCACCAGAGATAGGCTAAGCAGACGACTCTTCAGGTACCGGCGGGATGTCTTTAACTGGTCGATAACCTTGTATAACAGTTGGTATTTGTGGGTTAACGATATTCTATGATGCAGACCAGAGATAGAATCCGTAGACTCAGAAGAGGACAATAAAAATGCCGAAAAAAATCAGGTGAAGATTCAGGGAAAAGCTCTGGTTCACAAGACCCAAACAGAGCTGTCACATTCAGGTTAGATACACCCAACTGTGTCACTTCAGCTTCGGGTTTCAACCGGTGTTTCCATCTTTCATCAGAATGTCAGAAAGGGTTTGAATTCTGAGGTGACTCAGGAGTGAAGGACAATTCCCTTTCTGCAGTTTTCGTCTGATCAGGAAGACGAGGCCTCTACTCCATAGAGATAGGTTAGGAACTGGACCTTTGGACCTAGACACATGCTTACAACTGGACTGACAAGGTGTCTTTTCCATCACGTACTGGATTACAGGATAATCCTCGGGTGCTTCCTGATCATCAGCTACCAAGCCCTCAGCATCAAGCACACGAACTTTCACCTCCGTATTATTGCCCAGAATAACATCAGTTGGAGGGACGTAATTGCGGAGCTTGATCAGAGGGCTGGAATGCATTCCATACCGAACTGAAGATGCATACACTGAGGCTCAGTCACAGATGGATCACAATAAGCTACAGGACAAGTGGTACTCCAATTGACTCAGATTTCCAGGTTCAATAGCTTAGACGCTGCCAAAAGCAGCTCAAGAGCTGGGACGGTAGCTGGAAAACGCATTGCTTTAATCCTGTTCCTACCAGTCTTGCCCAGTTTGAAGCCTAGTCGACCAGCATCCTTCAGAAACTTCTAAACTAAGGCATCCCGGAGCTTGGCTCCATTCAGGTGAGAGTCGAGTGCAACACCTGACCCTTCCATCCAGCAGTTCATGACTTGCTCCAAAGATTGTATGACAGAATGTGGACCACCATGAAGCTCCTTATACAAGACCAGTCCCATAGGCAACTTGGGAGTGGCAGGTTCAGTAGCAAGCAGACAGTCAGTTAATGCAGGCCAGTGGGATACCCAGTCTGCTGCCGCATTCTGACCACTGGGACAGTAGTTAATGACAAAATTAAATTCGGACAGGTTCTCCAGTACCCATGCTAGATGACTCTCCACTATCTTCATGTCATGAAAATACATCAGGAGACGGTGATCAGAATGCATTGTGAAGAACTGACCATAGAGGAACGCCCTGAAGATTTTCACTCCCCATCACAGAGCAGCTAACTGACGCTCAATGGTATAGTACCAGGTCTTGCAGCTAAAGAAGGTCATGGAGCCGTAAGCTATCACCTAGAACTCCCCTGGATGCTCCAAGGAGTCTTGGCACAGACAAGCACTAGCACCCTCACCTGAAGCATCAACAAACAACTCTATGAGTTTAGCATAAGTGGAATAATCAGGTAATGATAACATAATGTCCTCTTTGATCAGCTCCTTCAATTGCTCAAAGGCACAGTCCATTTCTATAGTTCATTCCGGTTTTCTGGTCCCTTGCGATTTTCGTCCTCCTGTCTTCGCCGATAATGGTTTGGCTATCTGTGAGTGCATGGGGATAAACTTTTGTTGGAAGTTTATCAGTCCCAAGAATCTCAGTAGCTCCTGCACAGTGGTAGGTTAAGGGAAGCCGTCCACTTTGTGGATGTATTCTGGTAGCTTATGCATACCAGAGCATCCAACCAGATGACCAAGGTACTTAACCTCGGCTTGAGACCATGAACACTTCCCGAGTTTTATCTTGAGTCCATGCGTCTGGAGAGTAGCCAAAACATGTTCTACCAGTTTCAGGTGTTCCTCAAAAGAAGCCCCAAGAATCAATTCTTCAATCCAAACAATAAGCATCTGAACTGCCAGTGTCCAAAGGCAGTAGAGAGAGCTGTGTATTCTTTACTGTCCTCTGCCTATGGTAACTGATAGTATCCACGAACCAGGACAAGTGTTGTAAGATATTTGGCTCCTTGTAGCCCTAATACAGAATTGGCCATGTTCAGTATCAGGAACTTATCAGAGACTCAACTAATTCATTCTATGGTAGTCCACATAAAACTGTATACTGTTGTCCTTTTTTTTGGACTGGAACAATAGGTGAAGAAAAAGGAGAGATACTGGGTTCAATAATACCCAGTTCATGCAACTCCTTGCACCATTCCTCGATGGTGTTAGCAAAAGCTTTTGCGAAAAGTTGAACCCTTTGATAAACAGGTGTCTCATCACACAGGTGGATGCATATTGGTGTGCTTGAGCACTCTCCCACATCATTGTCACCAGTAATGCACTGGAAAATGACGTTGAAGCATCTGATAGAACTGGTCCTTCTGAGAAGAGGCCAGTTCATCGGAGATAGACAGATTGTCTATCTCTTCCAATACGCTCGGTTCAGGCATCAGGTCGCACTCCTGTGCTATCAGGCAGGATAGAGGAGCATCCACAATCACCATGGTGAACACCTTTGCCCAAGAGATCACCCTTCTTGATCTTGGCAGTTTCTTCAGATGAATCCTTGATTAAAACCGAGGTTTTTCCATCTTTCAGTTCTAGGATTCTAGAGATCACTGTAGCTTTTCTTGACAGTCCGTGGGGTTATAATGTCGCCGTCATAATACATCTCCGGCCAACAGTTGGACAAACAAGCAGGAAACCTAAAAAAGGCATCAAGCCTCTTAGGAAAATCTACGGTGACAGGAACAAGTACAGGCTCAGTACTGGTAATTCTGATAGATTCGGCCACATAGTACTTGCTGGCAACAGGCTCAGTGTATTTGGACATAATACTCCCAACGAGGCTCTTGGGGAATACCACCAATGCTCAACTGATATCGGGCTTCGTCAACTATCACCCTATTTGCTCTCAAGAACTGGTAACCAAGCATCATGTGCTCAGCCATAGTTCCTAAAGGCACTACATGGTACACACTCGGGGTGAATGTCATTCCATGCAGTATAGGGATCAATAGTACATTACCTAAGGTTTTAGGTCCTTTTGGTCATAAACCCTTCAGTCCAATGGTGTCGGGTAACATCTGCAGCTGGTAACCCTACATTACACTCTATGACAGGAGGTTAACCTTAGCTCCGGAATCAATGAGAGCATCCAATGCTCCCGATGGAAGCTCAGAGATGGTAACTGGGACAACCATGAGGAGCAGTGCCAGGTAACCCTACGGAGGGTTTTTAATATAGACTCAGTTCCTGCTTCCTTCCTGGAGGAGTCAGTTGGAGAAGCTTTGAACAGTGTCAAGGACAGTTTATCAGTGGCCAATCCTGAGAGAGTAATTGGATGCACAATGACCTTTCCAAGTTGAGGAGTAACCTTGGAAATCTAGATTTCAAAGATGGCCACTGGAATACTAGGAGCAAACTTCCTAGCACTCGCACCCTCTTTTGACATAGCCACATCTTCTACACTGAAGGTCTGGTTTTCAACGCCATAGCTAGTAGGTAGGCCAGGGCACCAGCCAACCATTGAGATATTACAGCTAGAGAGTTATTGGATCCTTTGACTGGCCAGACAGTACCATATTGGATCCCTCCCTCAGGTTACGGCTAATTTTTTTCTTTTTTGCCTACACATGGCTTATTCTTTCCACATTTTCCTGTCATACACCTGACAACACTAAGATTACCAAACAATTCTTCTTTGCTCAAGGGATTAATTTCTGCAATGTAATTGTTCATTGGCTACTTTCCTCTTGGTAGAAGAGACCCTTTAGCTATGGTAAACAGCTCTTCTAGGAGATGGACACTCCAAAATCAAACCATTGTTCTCTAGTCTTGGGTAGTGCCATAGACTTTTTAACATGGTCTTCCACTTTCTTGGGTTAGAGCTCTCCTGCTTTAGGGTACACTCGGGCACACTATTCTGTCTTGTTTCTCTTCCTCTTATTTTTTGGAAGTTTTTATAGTTTATATATCATAAATTCAATTTAAGGTTGTTAATTATTTTAAAATATTTTAATCTAAGTGTTATTACTTCTCTTTTAGTTTATCTATTTCCTTTTTTTCCTTTCTTCACTGGGATATTTTTCCCTGTTGGAGCCCTTGTGCTTATAGCATCCTGCTGTTCCAACTAGGTTTGTAGCTTAGCTAGTAATACTACTACTACTACTACTACTAATAATAATAATAATATCATGATACTCCTCAGTTCTTGATGTCTTCCTGGTCTTTGACTTATTGCTCTTTTTCTTCTCAAGGGTTCGAGAAGAAACATTAGATCAACTCCCACTTCGGCTTTTCCTGCTAGTGGTCGAACCAGAGTAGGACGACGGGGTCGGAGGAACGTTCATAGGTACTGCTCTCCACCCAGAGAGAGTCTGGATGGATATGGTCTCCTTTCATATAAACTTGGAATACAAAGCCCTATATCTCATGCATTGCCTATACTCTTATTAATCATGTATAAATATTTCGTCAGTATGAGAGAGAGAGAGAGAGAGAGAGAGAGAGAGAGAGAGAGAGAGAGAGAGAGAGAGAGAGAGAGAGAGAGAACATCTGGCTGGACCACCAGTACTAAGGGGTTGCCTCCTGGCTGCTGGTGACAAAATGATGCCCTGTTTTGAGGTTTGCGTTACTCTTGTTTTATATAGGTACTCTAGGTCTAGCTAGCCACTTAGTTAACAGGGGTATTGCCTAGCAATCCTTGGCCATAGCTTTGCTGGAGGCGGGCTAAGGTGTTCATAATAGGCATGCATGGTCGGTCAACATGACATTGGCGTGTCCTTGGCCTCTGCCCTTCATGAGTGACATATGAACCTTTAAACACAGGTGCGCGCGCCCGCGCACACACACACGCATATATATATATATATATATATATATATATATATATATATATATATATATATATATATATATATATATTTGTGGCAGCCCATTGCAAATGTCTTTATCTCGCATTCTGTGAGTTGGGAATCTGATCCTCGCTCCAGCTCAATAGTTTCTAAAAGTGTCTACAGTATTACTACCCTTATGAGCTACGGTTGGAGTTAGAAGACGCCTCTAGAACCACCTTATGAGTCATCATTGCCTAATCTTCCCTGGTCCTAGGATGGGTGGAGAAGGAGTTTGGGCGTTGATAATAAGCCTGTCTCATAGACATTAACATGGCCTTTGACTTAACCGCTCATTAGTAATATTTAAAAAAAAAAAAACTTTGAACACACACACACATGCGCGCACACACACACACACACACACACACACACACACACACACACACACACACACACATATATATATATATATATATATATATATATATATATATATATATATATATATATATATATACACACAGACAGATAGATATATGAATGTGTGTGAGAGAATAGACAGAAAATCTTTTCAGTTTTTTTTCAAAATATATCTGCTGCAATTAAAAGTTCTGGTATATAATTGCATGATATTGGCTATTACAAAATTCAAATAAATCTTATCATTTCAAATTCTAGGATTTTTCAAACTGGCTAGAGATTTACTTTTTCCTTTTTCTTATACATTATGATACAACTGCTACGTACTCATATCAGGCTCCGAAAATGTTTGTCCTCTAGACATGAAAACTAATAAATTTGCGTATATGGGATTATGAATAAATCTACAACCTTCATTCATATCACTTTCATTTTACTGTATTAATCCAGTACAAGAATCTTTTAATAATTTTTTTCATTCCTTTATAAAATCCCCGTCAAAACCAAACTTTTTTGGGTGAATAGCCTAGGCATGGCTGTTGTTTCTTGTCTGTTCAGGTACTTTTATATTATTTTCAAGGACTAAATAGGCTGAATTTGAAAACCAATATGGTGTACACACTATGAGTCTTTAAATACGTTTGCTTGTGGGAATATCTCAAATAAACGTTGTGAAGTTAAAGCCGTTAATAGGCAATAAAAGATAAAAAAAAAAAAAAAAATGAAAAACATTGGAAATAATCATTGAATAAATTTCTCGTAAAGTAAATTCTTAACATTTGTAACTGTTTTTAGAGATCCCCAGTCTCCTGGAGATAATTAGCATGTAATGACAGTAGAGAATTCTTCTTCGGTCAGCGAAATGCAATAAGTATTCAAGTAATTTTTTTTACTAATGCGTATCTGCTTTCTTTATTAGTATATGGCCTAGAGTTGAAATCAAATATGCTATTATCATCATCATTATCTTGGAAATTTAACGTGTTACAGATATGATCTTCGAACCATTTAATGTAGATCTAATTAACTATGAAAAGGGAGGGTATTCATCCAGATGCATTAACGATTTATACAGTTAAGGCAATCGACTTGTTTCTCAGTCATAATACCAATTAACATACGAAATCAGTTAATTGATACCGATAACAATTGGAGTGACAATACTTTTATCTCTCCCTCTCTCTCTCCCTCCAACTGACAGGGATTAATAGATTAATGTAATTGTGGTTAAGATCCTGGTATGCCCTCAACGCGGGGTTCCCAGGTTGCAACCACCATGTCACCAGAGGCACTTTATCGGATACTGTTCCATGCGAAGAAGACCAATAATTGATTATCTTCATCTATAACTTGTGTCCTTACTAACTGCTCAAATTAATGCCATGGATCTATTGAGATAGGGAACTCTTCTTACTTTTTGATTTGTTACTTTATTTGCATTTATTCCTTTTCCTGAATGTAATATGTAGTTTTTACATACCTTAATAGAGATTCAGCAAAGATTAGCGCATGGTGTAAATTATGGAGCCTGAAATTGAACTCTAACAAAACTCAAAGTATGATGGTGAGAAGGTCGAATACAGTGGCTCATCAACATCAAGATCTTTGTATTGATAATGTTCCTTTAAATCTATACGACTCTTTTCAAATTTTAGGTGTGATTCTTAATTACAAATTTACTTCTGAAAAACACATTTGGTCTGCTTTTCTTCAATTAAAAAAAATGGCTCATTGATTGAAGTCTTTGAAGAATTTTGGTAATCAAGCTACTCGGAAGAAGTGATTTAACTCTCCTATAAAAATTTACAGCATTAATACAGAAAATTATCACCAAAATGAATCACTCGAAATATCAAATCTGACCAAAATCTTAGACTAAGACAAAAGAAAAGATACTTATGAAAATTATACAATCACCTGTTTCACTATAAATTGATTTATAGAAATACTTAATCTTGATAATTAATGCCAATAGTTAACCTTTAACACTAATGATTAAACTCCTAAGGAGATTTACATAAAAGTAACTGATACACTTACGTGTTTTTAGCTCACACAAAGTAATCAAACAGTTAAACCAAAATAGATACACTTCACTGTTTTCACCTAAATCTCACAGGGCCAATTACAAAGATTCATGCCACACCAGCACTTATATTAACACAACACGCTCGAAATATTATTTAAAGTTTCGCCAACGTTTGAACACACTACATACGATATGTTGCATAAAAACTTATTCACTTTGGAGAGGGCACACACTCGAGGCACTTGCAAGAGAGAGGTGAGCTTTGGCTCTTACACGGGGACAGGCTGGATCTCTTCTGCTGCTTACAATTTCCTAGGGGCATATATATATTAACTCAAAACGTCTAGAAAATTCTAAATAGATTCTTCAAGTGGCATGGTTTTTTTTTTTTTTTGGGGGGGGGGTAAGGCCTAGCAATGTAAGGTTGCCAACGAGTCAAATAAAACATGGGATCAAACCTTGCTCTCAAGGTAACCCTCTATCAGCTAACTCCTCCCACTTACCACATTGAAACATTAATAAAAGATAAAACTAACTCTGGGATTTTTAAGAACATTCTAAATACATGGAAATATTAAATGACACAATACCTCGTGAAAATATAAAAAAATTACACAAGCCCTCGTTTTCAAACCTCGTATGATTCGTACAACATACAAAGTCTTTGTAACAAAACATGTTTAATGAAAATTTAATTCTTAAAAATAACGTAAATTTACATATACTGACTTGAATGAAAATACAATTAGATGAATGACGAAGGTCTTATGTAAATCACATACAATATCTAAACTTAAAAGAGAGGAACTCACCTTACAAGCTGGCTATATACCTCTTAAATACACAAATAAAATACATGAAAAAAATATTTGCTCTACACTAGACCAACTTCGTAAGAATATACAGTCTAAATATATTATATATATTACTACCCAATGAGTTTACGCTCAGTAATATATGAAAAACTTGCAAAGATCATATTACGCTGAGTAGAAAGAAAACTAGATACTAATCAATTAAGAGAACAAGCAGGTTTTAGAAGCGGTTATCCAACAACTGACCATATCCATGTAAATAACCAGCTAATGAAAAATCAGGAAAGTATTACAAACCACTAAGAATGGCATTTATGGACAATGTGAAAGCTTTTGATTCTCCCAAATTTCAGCAGTAATGAAATCCCTTTAAAAACTGAAAATAGATGAATCTTATATTGGGACACTTGAATTTATCTATACGGGAAATACAGCAATCCCAAAACTACATAAAGATAGTGAGAAAATTCCTATTAAAAAGGAGTTAGACAGGGAGACCTCATCTCTTCTAAATTATCCACAGCATACCTTGAAGAAGTTTTTAAGAATTTAGATTTGGAAAAAAATAGAAATTAGCATTAATGTGGAATACCTTAACAACTTAAGATTTAAAAACGACGTAGTTCTATTTAGTGAATCATGGGAGGAATTGTAAAATGATATAATATTTGGATACAGAAAACAGATATGTAGGACTGAAAAAGATAATGAATAAAACTAAGATAATGTTCAATGAAAATGCAGAGACAACATATAACAATCTAGAGATTGTTAATGAATGTATGTACTTGGGACAGGCAGTAAGTGTTTCCCCAGGACGAGACCAAAATTAACCGAGGGAAAAGCATAAGAGAGAGAGCTTTTGGTAAACAATATAAGAGTATGAAAAGTGATATGCTACTTTCTCTACCAGTATTAACTTACGCATTAGAAACTTTGAGCCTTGCTAAAGCCTTAGAACATAAGTTAGTTACAACTCAAAGAGCTATAGAAAGAAAAAAGATGGGAATAACCCTATTATTATTATTATTATTATTATTATTATTATTATTATTATTATTATTATTATTATTATTACTTACTTACTAAGCTACAACCCTAGTTGGAAAAGCAGGATGCTATAAGCCCAGGGGCCCTAACAGAAAAATAGCTCAGTGAGGAAAGGAAAAAAGGAAAAATAAAATATTCTAATAATAGCAATAACATTAAAATAAATATTTCCTATACAAACTATAAAAACTTTAACAAAACAAGAAAAAGAAAAATCAAATAGAATAGCTTGCCCGAGTGTACCCTCAAGCTTGAGAACTCTAACCCAAGACAGTGGAAGACCATGGTACAGAAGCTATGGCACTACGCAAGACTAGAGAACGCAGGTTTGATTTTGGAGTATCCTTCTCCTAGAAGACCTGCTTACCATAGCTAAAAAGGTCTCTTCTATCCTTACCAAGAGGAAAGTAGCCACTGAACAATTATAGTGCAGTAGTTAACCTGTTGAGAAAAGAAAAATTGTTTGGTAATCACACTGTTGTCATGTGTATGAGGACAGAGAAGAATCTGTAAAGAGTAGGCTGGACTATTCGGTGTATGTGTAGGCAAAGGGAAAGTGAACCGTAACAAGAGATAAAGATCCAATGTAGTACTGTGTGGACAGATAAAGAGCAACATGAATACGAGAGAAAACTAAGGTAAAGAATGTTCTAACAAGTAAGAAAATGAAAATGGACATGGGCAGGACATATAATGAGAATGTCAGGTAATAGTGGGACAAAAAAAGAGTAACAGATTGGGTCCCTAGAGATTGCAATTGGAGCAGAAGGAGGAAGAGAAGACTATAGATTGACAAGCTAAGAAAGGTTTCCGGTATACAGACATAAGTGGAGGAATATGTCTAAGGTCTTTGTCTTGCAGTGGACTAGCATTGGCTGATGATGATGATGGTGATAATGATGATATGCATACAGTTTATATACATATATACATATATATATATATATATATATATATATATATATATATATATATATATATATATATATATATATATATATATATATATATATATATATATATATATATATATATATATATATATATATATATATATATATATATATATATATATATATATATATATATATATATATATATATATATATATATATATATATATATATATATATGGTAATTTCAATACGCATTCTGAGGTTAGACCGTTATTTAGATTAGGCTATATGGAAGCTGCAATTTTAATGCAATTGAGGAACTGTCTTAATCCTACTTCTTACACATTTGTTTATATATGAACCTTTAATAAGATTCCATTTTCTCCAATACTTACAAGTTTGCCTAAGGCACACTCATAAAATGATAAATTTATCAACGTTTCATCAACGGGAAAAATGAAAATTTGGACTAATATATCAACCTGTTCAGGTTGGGATATCATTTCGCCTAATTCAATTTGATCTGGTTTGATCAGTTACGTTAAAAGAAGAATGGATGCTTGAACTATCTACTTATTGATTCTGAATCACCGAACTTTTATGCATCACAGTTGTGTTTTGTTAGCCCGGTCATTGATCTAAGACCTGGTCTAAAATAATAATGACCTATATTCATCATTATATTTTGAGCTACTTACTTCAAAGTACAGAGTGATGAAATATCGCAAATGGTTGAAAATTCCCTCCAGGGATGTCCCAATGTAATACATTGTTTACATTGATAATTTATTTACCGATAGTCTGTTCAGTAATAACCTGGTTCTTTTTGTTTAAATTCCAAAAGCTATATAAGTAAATGAGCGATATCTGAATAAAAACCCAGTCCATCCAAAGGTTACATAACATTAGAAAAAAAACCACTGATTTCAGTGTGTGTATGAAGGGCCAGTTCAGGATAAAAAAGAATTAAAAGGGAAGCATGATAAGATGTTAACAGAATCTCTCTCTCTCTCTCTCTCTCTCTCTCTCTCTCTCTCTCTCTCTCTCTCTCTCTCTCAGGTCTCAAGTTCAGGAACATCTATAAGGTTTGCTCTGATAAGTAGATTTCATTATGGTTCAGGTTTCATTGATGATTATCTATAATCTCTTTCTGATAAAAATTAACCATAATTGTATAGTTTTATTTATTCTAATGATATAAGTTTGGTTATCTAAGGTTACTAATTATTTACAGCATCGATGGCTATAGTTACAACTATACAATAGTTTTTACAAGAAGTTCGGCGCTCTTTTATGTAAGTAGGATGTTCATGTCACAAAACAGAATGTGATTTACATATGTACACATAGCTAGGGATAGGTAAAAAAGATAAGAGAGATAAACCTAAAAAGTTATCTCCTATTGCTTCATAATAAGATGGTAAATTTTAATAATTGTTTGTTAACGGTAGGAGACATCGTTTTCGGTTTTTATATTTAATGATTTTGAATCTGCTTTGGTTAAATGAAATATTCAAGACATAGTACTTGAATAGATGAAAAAGAAGTAGAACATTTGTACCAAATTGTAACGGATACGTCTTCAAAAAATATGATTTTCCAATATTGTAGTATATTAAAACAAATAGTTTTGATAGCATTTGCCTAATTATCTCTCTCTCTCTCTCTCTCTCTCTCTCTCTCTCTCTCTCTCTCTCTCTCTCTCTCTCTCTCTCTCTCTCTCTCTCTCTCTCTTAATATTCTTTATCGGAAGGTTATTTAATATAAAATAGAAAGAAATCAATAAAAAGATTTCTCGAGAAATCTATCACAAATCGATTTAAAGCCTTGGTCACTGTTAAGAACAACTTAACTTTCTTGCAACTTTTCAATAATAGGGCGATTTTCTATGAGATGCAAATTTCTATACAGAAGAATTAAGATATGTCTGATTTTTTTTAATGGCATAGAAAATTTTGGAGGCTGTCATTCCCTCAAAGTGGCAGGCTTCCATTGTAGGACGACTGTCGTTAGTTTCTGCAGCATTGTTTTGCGCCGGAGCTTTCATACACGAATGGAATTTCCCGAAAGTGGTTCTCACAGTCATGAAAGTTCACCTCCGTTTTCCAGCCCGTAAACCATGGCCTGCCAGAGGAGGTCATTCTGAGAGATTGCTGTCGGCTGTCGACATCTGTTGTGCCAAGGAAGATTAAGTCCTTGTTTTGAACAGGTTCACCTGAATACGTTGCTATCTAAAGTGGCTTTTGCAAGGTATGCTCTTTAGAGTCATCAAATTCCTTTGATCACGTATTACACCCTCAAGGATAAAGACCGTTTTCCCAAAACCACATTGGCACAATTATTTCATTCTTAACTTTTCAGGGGAACTGCAGTGATAAGCACCGTCGATCATGAATTTAATAGCTACTGAAACATTTAAGCAAATAGTAACCTTATCATTTGAGTTTCGGCAACCCATTCAATGAAATCACTTGCAAGTTTACTGATAGATTAAAAGGCCAGATAAGATCGGGGTCTGCAGCTCAGCAATGCATGACGAGCTACTTAGACCCTTGAGCCATTTAACAGATACCATCGCATCAACAGCTGGAAGGCGACTGCTTGACCCCAGCCAGCGGCTCCTGCCTCGCAAGAATGAACATCGTCCTTCAGACATTCGACTGTAAAGACTTACCCATCGCTCATATCGCATGGCACTTTATACAAGTTCCCACCGTTGCACCTTGCAACGATCTGATGGCCCCAGGTAAATGATATTTGGTTTTAAGTGCCCGAGGTACGATAATGGTCTGCTGGGTCGTCGTCATCCTCGTCTTTGTGGTTAGCTGCAATGGGCAGAAAGGATGTCGTAGACTCAGGCATCTCGACAGAAATATGACACTAATTGATGTAATCAGTTTATCGTATAGACGGCCCAATGATTACTATAACATGCCATTATAGCACTTACTTTGGACATTCTGTGGCAGTAATGCCTAACACTCCATGACCCTCGACAATGATTAAGTGATGTATATTTTTCTAATAAAAGTTAAAAAAGAAAAATACCGCAAGATGCCCTATTTGCTCTCCTGTCTGCCTGTCTGTCTACCTGTCTGTCTGTCTCTGTTTCCTGTCCTCGCTTCTCATATATAGCGACAAATCATTGAATATAATACATTTCTGGAGTATAATTTACGAATATATTGCCATGTTCATTTCTCCACGACCTTTCATCCAAGACTACCTTCTTCATGTTGCTAAGAAAAAAATTGCAGAAAAAAAATAAAAATTTGTTCAAGCAGTTTTCATATGAGAGGTAAGAGATCCTTGCTGAAGACAGGCAGGCAGCCAAAAGTCGCTCGTAGTAATAAAGCATAAGAAAATTCTATCGGAAATCATAGTTCTGGATGTAAGGGGGGGGAAAAAATGTCACATGGGGTGGTTAACCACACAGTGCGAAACGTTATATGTTCTTAAATTCTCAAATGCCAGGTATTACACCCGCACTCAGGTGTTGTCTCCCTCGTTCCCATTATTTTGACACTTCCCTCTAGGAATGGAGAATGAGAAGTGACCTTTAAGTGATATAACCATAAAGATGGAAATAATGAAGAAGCTCCCATCTTCCTACAAGCGCGCACTCTAGTCTCCCATGGGGTGGGCGAGGTACGGTAAGAACTTCGAAATAGAATTTGACCCGTATGACCAAAGGCCGTAGGGATCTTATCCTCTGTGTGATGGGGTGTGGTTTGTATGATTAGAGAACGATTGCACAGTCGAATAATGAGGGCAGTGCAGGCGGTAGTGCATTGCTAGAGCCGGGATGATGATGATGGTGATGTGCAACAGGTGGTGTGCGCGAGAAACGGTGGTATTTATGAGTCTCTCAACAACCACCCCCTCTTACACTTGTACATACAAGGTACACTTCTGGGAGGTGTAGCTTAAGGAGTCGTGGATCAGGTGCATCGGATAGGGTGTTCAGGGATTGGGGGTTGGGATGGGGGTTAGGGAAGAGAAGGGAAGGGAAGGGGAGGCAGAGGCTGGAGAGTAAGTTCTCAAGAAATGAATTCGGAGATGCTGCTTTTAAAAGGGGCCCCCTCCCTTCCACCTCATTCTCTTGCTCTCACTCCCTCCTTCTCATAATCAGAGTTTTCTTTGTTCTTCTAACCAGAGGTGTGGCGCCAGACTATCCTTTGTTCGGCAACAGATGTTCAAGAGGAACAAGACTTGCGAAAGAATTAGGCTTCTAGTAAATCTATTGCAACACATCGCATTCACTCTTAACTGCGGAGGCTCATTAACTTTTCCTTCAAGGGAGAGAGAACAGTTTGCTTCATAATTTATAGAATTGTTAGGCGAATTATACCTCAAGCTGAATTCGGGAGGGACGGGAAATTCAGGGAGTTTCAAGTAAGTGCGTTAAATAAGATTGGAGAGGTGATTAATAGTCAGGTTTCCCTCATAATTTCATGGCTCTCTTGTGAGAGCCGCCATTGCCTCCAGTGAATTTTTGTTTTTTCGTACAAGGTCACATTTCAATTGGTTTCACGATCTTTCTTCGAAAGACTTGAGACTCGCTTTGGGATGGTTCGGTGACCCAAAGTGATGTCATCGTGGTTTTCACGTGACGATTACTCAATCCTTTGCCTATATTACAGGAGATTATCGTCGGTATTTGCTATTAACATTTCGAAACATCATCGGAATAACACGATTAATCACTTACTTATATGCTGATTAATCAGAGGAGTTAAACAATTGACCCCCCCCCCCTCTCTCTCTCTCTCTCTCTCTCTCTCTCTCTCTCTCTCTCTCTCTCTCTCTCTCTCTCTCTCTCTAAGATTTCAGTTTATAGATCTAACTTGATTTTATGGTTAAAACCAAGGTTTTTATACGAGCATAATGTGGCATTTTTAAGCATCTTACCTTGAAGAAAATGTGAAGTTGCTCGGGTTTGATACGTTATACTTAGAACAAACAAATGTCATTAACTAGGGAAGATTAAGAAAAGTGGCAATGCATGTCCTTATTGGCATTCCCCGACGGTAAGATTGTAATTCAAATTGACCTAGTGGAATAGCGATAAGTTTTTGTCAGTTGAGTTATATTACATAACGTTGGTTAATAGGAATTTTCTAGGGAAAAAACTGAGCATTGGCTTCATAATAAAACTAGTTTCAGGGTGTATCTTTCGTATAAAAATAAATTAAAATTATAAGTAAATAAAATATATGTTAGTTAAAGATTATTATCTTCACAACTGGTGAAAACAAATTCTATTTAAAAAAATCGTGTAAAAAAACATTCACCTTTTTGTTCCTTTAGTGGCAGCAAGATGCTTAAGCTCG
>NC_090732.1:93484024-93486524 GCF_036898095.1 Palaemon carinicauda | reverse complement strand
GTCATTTCAGTGGCCTTACTTTGGTAGAAGATACTGATGTCATTTTCCTCTCTATTCTACAGTAGGCCTACATATCATCAGGTCTAATGAATAACATTATAAAAATGGCACAAGCTGCTGGGAGAGCTCATCGTTCTTTTATCTCTACTTTTGTATACTCTTCTACATATAAACTAAATTAAATTTAGTTTTACAAGAAGAAGAAGAAGAAGAAGAAGGAGAGAGAGAGAGAGAGAGAGAGAGAGAGAGAGAGAGAGAGAGAGAGATTTCTAATAATAAGTTACAACAGATTTCCCTCTTGATTTATCTAAAATAGACCGAAGGATAACTTAAAATAAAAAGGCATTTCACAAAGCAAGGAGAGGTAAATCCCTTGAAATGAATTTTTTTTTAGTTAAAACCATTTCATATATCACTCTACAAAACTGAGCAGAATATGTATAATCGAGAATATATTACTATAGTAAATATAAAGTAATCGGTCAATGAAAATGACATCGAATATCGCCAGGAAACAATTGTATTTGTAATGGCACAACGTCTAATTTAGAAGCATCGCATACATTACGCTTTCTCCTGCAGCAACTGATGGTTCGGCAGAACTATCATTTATTCACAATAAATTTCGAAGTGATGTCCTCATATCTCATGACCCCAAGGACAGAGGATTACAATTTTTTAAGATGATCACGGAAACACATCCTAATTACGTCTACTTAATTCGAATACTAATGCAAGCTAAATATGAAAACTTTTCGGACGGTGTGCCAGCTCAGGATTATTGAAAAAACGAGCAAAGATAATAGTTGAAATAATAGTCCTATGATGTAAGTCCGTGTAGGAAGGATTTTCTATTTTTTCGTAAAGGTTTAGAATTTATTAATAGTAATATTTCAGTTTGAGGATGTTGTGGTGTTGCATAAATTGCATAAAAATACACAATTAAACGAATTCATCATTTCAACGCCTAGTTACAACCGCAATACCCGTTCATCACCCTTCCATCCCTTCTTCGGTGTTTGGCAGTAGAATGCTTCTTTTACCTACCCACAATTTTCATTGGTAACGAGGTTTGTTAATTCCACGGTTTTAGTAGATTCTCGTATTCAGAAAAAGTTCATGAAAACATGTTTTTCTTATGCTTAGAGTAATTTATCCATATGTGTTAAAATATGTGAAAAGTTACAAAACTATGCATTGAGCATCCGAAAACATACACCTATCGTTGACTTTGGGATGTGTTATTAAATTTAGACTTACCATCACAACACTTTATAATATATTTATTCGTTAACATTATTTATTGACAAAACATATATCTGATGGAGAAAGTTAGGTTAGTAGATAAGTTTCGATTCACATTGCTTGGTAATTATTTGAAAACATTGATAGTATTCAGACAAAAATAATTCCTACCAATCACCGGTTAGGAAACTTTTCCGAGCTAAAAAGACACCGCTGCAAGTCTGTGCAAATCTGCCTCACTAAAAAAAAATTACTTTAGTTACAGAATTCAAAGAAGAATATGGAGGGCGGAACAAGCAAAGGACATGCTAAACCCAGTTTGAAGTTCAAAACAAATATCAGTTCACAGCAAAATCAAAATATTTTACTTGTATGATCGATATTAAATTATGGGCACCAGTCGTGGTACAGCACTGTAATAACTGTTGTAAAATTTCTTGCCTTTGTGAATGAAACATTGACAAGGATTTTCGGAATCAAAATGCACCACCATAAATTATAATAAATGCGGCAATTGGTGAGGTGGCCGGGTTGCCCAGTATGAACGATATAGTTATATTAGCAAGATGGAGATGGATAGGGCAGAAGTCCTGACTAGTTTTGTGATGTATCTTCAGAAACGAAATTAATTAGGACATAATCTTATATTTTCTATTTCCTTTTCCCTGTGGTTCTTTGGTATCTAAGCAATATGTTTCCCTGTGATTTTACCGCACATATACTGTACATATATACATATTCTTATGCAGCTAGTCAAGTATAGAGTAAATATTTTATTAATGTATTTTATTTGTGTATTTCAAGAGATGTATAGCCAGCTTGTAGGTGGGTCTTACTCATGTAGGTTTAAGTAAATGTATATAAATTACACAAGACCTTCGTCATTCATTAATTGTATTTTTCATTCTATCCAGTATATGTATATTTACATTATTTTTAAGAATTAACTTTTTATTTCACGTATATTGTTACGAAAACTTATGTATTCTCGTTTAGGTATGCTGCATCACACACGAGGTAATAATATGAGGAATTACGTGGTCAGAATGTGCATGAAATTTCTCGAAATAGATTTACTCTTTTTATCATTTTAAGGAGGGAGGTGAGTGGAGTTAGCTGAAAGAGGGTTGCCTTGCAAGCAATGTCTGTTCCCCTGTTCAATTTTCTACGTTGGCAACCTCGCTGCTAGAGCCTTGCTTCCCAATCCATGAGAATTATCTATTTAGAAAATTCTAGACGAATTAAACCCATATAT
>NC_090732.1:93464024-93469024 GCF_036898095.1 Palaemon carinicauda | reverse complement strand
GCCTTGGTCTAAGGTTTCCTTAACAATTCCCTTACAACGTGTTTCACTTAGGGCTTAGCTATCCAAACTATATTTTATAAATTCACCATCCACTTGCTTTAGCTTCCTAATCTGATTCATGGTTTAAACAACCCAATAATCAATTTTCAATTTTTCTTTACTATTTATCAACCGGGAGATTCTTGGCACCCAGCCACGCCCGGGACTGCGGCCATTATGTTAACTTCTCTTTCTATATATATATATATATATATATATATATATATATATATATATATATATATATATATATATATATATATATGTGTGTGTGTGGGTTGTGTATATGCACACACACACACACACACACACACACACACACACATATATATATATATATATATATATATATATATATATATATATATATATGTATATATATATATATATATATATATATATATATATATATATATATATATGCACGCACGCACACATATATATTTATATATAAATACATATATATATATATATATATATATATATATATATATATATATATATGTGTGTGTGTGTGTGTGTGTGTGTGTATACGCACGCCCACTCACGCACACTCACACACACACACACACACACACACACATATATATATATATATATATATATATATATATATATATATATATATATGCGTGTGTGTATACAGTACACACAAACACACGCATATATATATATATATATATATATATATATATATATATATATATATATATATATATATATATGTATATATATATATATATATATATATGTGTGTGTGTGTGTGTGTGTGCGTGTATTGCAAAATGGGTTACAAGTGGAGGTTTAAGAAATATATACATCCAAAGTTCACAGGAAGCTTGCAAATTTACAATAATATTTCATTTTAACAGGTTTAGTAATGACGTGTCCTTAACACTATGTTGGCTTTTTGAATAAGCAGTAACTTCTAGGCAGTTTAATAAAAAAAAAGTGCATTAGAAAGATATATTTATGACGTGTAATTTGGACTAGGTTGATTTGCTGCCCGTATTAGTGTCATCGGCCTGTTGTGAATATATTGCTAGTAAATTGCACAGAGAGCAGTTAAATAAGACCAGAATACCTGAGGAGAGTTTACAGCAAAGTCCATCCAACCATGAATCTTCCACTAAGAAGGCAGTTGTAGACCCCTTAGTGTTTTGATCCTCTCCAGCAACTCCATGAATAATCAGAGGAATCACAGGTATGACATTTACAGGCGAACGAGTATATATATATATATTTCAAACAAAGCAACATAATTCATATTAAGAGAGGGAATGGAAGGCAATTAAGTAGACATGGCTTTAGAGGACTAATAATTTCTAACATATTTTATGAACATTCTCGTGTACTGTATACTGAAGGGAGGCAACAAGATCTCTTGACATATTCTCTATGTAAAAAAGAAAAAAAATATCTTACTTAAATATGGATCCAAATATCATTCATTACAAGTTGCATTAAAACACTTAGATCAATTCAATGATATTATATAAATCTTCCTGTGGAAAAGAAACCATTCCTATCTAATATATATCGTAACAGATAATTAATTGTTTCAAAGTAGTTTCCATACTGGTCAATATCCAAATATTTTCTTTGCAAAGTTTAAGGATGATCAACAGTTGTTCAAGGAAACATTACGAGGAATTCTTAAATACCTAGTTTTGTGCATAAGATGTATCATAGATAATTAAAACTAATTTGCTCTCTCTCGTATACTTTTGTGCATGGGAACTGCAACATGAAAGTTGATTGATATTTTCAAAGTTAAACTCTTATACTTGAAAAGTCAAAAACAAGTCATTCAAATTGGACTTAATTTCGATTTTAACTATAGAGAACATGTTTCAATTGGATGGATGATGGTCGTTGAATTGTAAACTTTATTTTTGTATCATACCTGTATCTAAAGTAATTCAGTTCAGTTCAGAGCATTTTGTATATGCGAAGGAATTGTTTTTTATACATTTTTGAGATGTTATATTTTGTTATTTGCACTAAACAATTTTATGATTAATTGGGTAATCATGTGCAGCTTCTGATATAAAATGTTTATGTTCTTGTCTTTTGTTTTTCATTCAAGACAAACTATTTGATTATACATTTAAAAAAAAAAAAAAACACAATTGTTTACAACAACAATCTACTATAAGCCACGCCCCCAACCAAGTCTCAGTGGTGGAGCAAAGATAGAACTTATGTCACTGTATTCATACTTTAGCTGGTAAATTTTGAATAATACCAGAGTGAATAAACCTTCAAAAACATTCACAAAACATTCATCAGTGTTTCGGAACCCTCTACACTCACCTCACAATTTACCCTAATCTTGTAAACATTATTTTTTTGTACTGTAAGTATATCAATACCATCCCTTTCCCACCCCTATCTATTCATCAACCATTCGGCCTCAATTCTTTCCGTATGATCAGCTAATCTCAAAAGACTAGTCTAATAGCAGTCCAATGTTACCGATGACGACATTTAAAGTTCCTAAATAGATGTTAAATGTAGTCTCTGTGCATTGATATACCTCACCAGACCAATCTTGGACTTGCCAACTCACCATGTGTCGTACATGTTAGTTGAGGATTTGGAGCTGCAAGGACCTCTTCTCTAGCATGTCACTGCAGCCCTTTTGAGGTAAGATGTATCATCTGACCCTGGTACAGGGCAGTGACCTCATTGTTAACGTTAATCCTCCAGATCATATGGTTGCTAGCAAGGGTTTCCAGGTCAACTGGTGGAATTTTGCATTTGTTAAGGTTGACTTGACTTTGTCTTTGAATATCTTCTTAGAGCCAACAGTTCTTTTTAAAGGTGTAAAGGCAGATTATGAGAGCCAAAGGCAAGGGGGAGTCACATTTCCATAGCTAGCAGGAGACTGACCATATATACATAGTATCAGGGCCCAAGCCTTCTCTCCCTCCAAGCTAGGACCAGGGAGGGCCAAACAATAGCTGCTGATGAGTCAGCAGGTAGACCAAAACCCGCATCTTTAGCTTACAAGGATAGTAAGGTTACAGACGCTGCAAGAAACTATCAGCGTTGATCGGGACTCGAACTCCATTCTCACAGAACGTCTAACAGACGTTTCCAATAGGACATTTTTCAGTTACATATACAAAATTTATTTTAGTAGCTGGTCTTCGAGCATCTGAATCACATAACCAAGCCAGCATAGCTGACGTTTGGTGAGTATGGGTTCTATCTTTCAAGGAAACACACATATTATCTGCAAACAGGAAATGTGAAAACGTTCCAGTTGCTTAAGATGATGTTGATTTATCCTCTCGCCAACAGCAACCTTTTTACCACTTCTCAGGTATATCTCATACTCTATTACCTTTCTGTTTTTATGTCCTAATACTAGTCAAGCAATTAATCACTACAGCATCCAACTTATTTTTAGTTTATTTACTTTCAATATCCATGCAGCCATACAACACTACAAACGTTTTCTCAATCTTTTGCACACACCTTGTTGCTTTCTTGCTTCACTTAACCTGCGTCTGAGCCATTTTCTCATTAACATCATTTACGATAAGTGTTCCTAAATGTTTAAAAATATACTGCTTTTATTTATCCATTATTCATGATAACATTCATCTCACAATCGCCTCATTCATGCTTTGATTTATTATCAATCTTCTCCCCCTGCAACCAGTTTCATTTTGTTTTTTCAATAGGCTCTGTAATTCCTCTTCACTAACCCTTGTCAGCAATATCATCTGCAAACATTAGATCAAAAGGTTCACTTACATCTCTAGTCCTATTTCAAAGACTTTTAATATAGGTACTTTCATAAAAATATAAAACACATACTTGTCTCAGTACATTTTACACCAAACTAGTTTTTGCTCTATCTACGAATTCTAAAATGATCTTCCTTTCTGTGATATATACTCTTCATTGTTCTTTGGTAAAGTATCTTCCATGTCAGACATCCTCAACATCCCTTACTTTGCATCTTTATTGATTCTATTGCCAAAATTCTCTCCATTCATATATATGCCTTACTATTTTTTTTTTTTTTCAATTTATATTCAAAGTTTTTACATGATTGTTTCAAAAGGAACATTTGATCTCCACACTCTATCTACTGGTTAAACTTATTATATTTTTCTCCTATTGATTCATTTGTCTTCTCTCTTACATGCCGAATGAAAATCCTACTATATGGCGTTCACATTTATTAAAAATGTTATGTCTCTAATTTATTGAATCGTCTATCATCTTTACCGATATACAAGAAAACAACTTTTCTTTACACTCGTAATTACTGTATTTGACATTGGTCAACCACTTCATCGTAATGTCACCAAGATACTGCAGTATTTCCTTTATAAATCCATGAGCTGATATCTTTCCATTCTTCAACATCTGAATCCTCAGTCCTCCTCCTCATCATCATACTTTTCCATAATCGTACCACTCAGCTCTGCAAACTGCTATATTTAACACATTCCCAAAATACTCCACAGACACAATGATGTAATCTCTATATAAAGCATTTCTATATTTTCCTCCTTAATATAGTGAGATTTATTTGTTTAATAACACCCCTTCCAGCGATTACTTACTTAAATTTCAATTCATACTCCGTAAGCTCCCTGCTTAAATCATTTTTACTTTCATTAATAATATCGTTATAACCTATCAGAGATCTGGAAGGGTTTCTACCATTAAAGGGAAGGCAAAGCAAAGCAGGAGCTCAACATCTGAAAGAAAATATATCTAAAGCTTTTTGTTTTCTCACATTCGCTTAAAACACATTTACAAGACCTACTTTTTTTTAGTATGTTACTCAAATTACATTCTAAAAAATTACACCACCGCACATTTTTTTCTATCTGCTTCCCACCCTCCAAAATAAAAAACTCAGTCTGCTAATTTTAGAACTGATCCTGAATATTTATATACTCTTCATTAACACTTTCAATTTCCATATCTTA
>NC_090732.1:93456524-93459024 GCF_036898095.1 Palaemon carinicauda | reverse complement strand
TCAAAACAATACTCATGTAAATGAAAGTTATGTCGATGGTAATGCAATATTATAGTATCGGGACATACACGATACCAAAGATGGTAATAATTAACGCCATTGCTATAATATAAGAATCAATTCCTTAACGGCAGTTGCAACAAAAATACTTGTATTGATATATGTAATGTTAGTAATAGGTCGATATCATGATTGTCTCATTGTACTTTGACTGTTAATGACGATAATAATCATCTTCATAATTAATTTGGCATCTATAAACAACAAAATAAATGTCAATAAATAAACCAATAAAATTAACAACTAAACTACAGGGCCGAGACTTGAGAACTCGGAAAAGACAAAAGCTAAGATTGAGAGAGAGAGAGAGAGAGAGAGAGAGAGAGAGAGAGAGAGAGAGAGAGAGAGAGAGAGAGAGAGAGAGAGATTGTGTCCAGGGAAACATAATGATCCTAAGGGTATAATAACCATAGACCAGCAATTTTCTCCCATTTAACATTTGGCACCGGTTGGTCAATTTCCTTTATATCCCCTTTGGACATTTGTTTTGCGTTTCGAGTTTTCTCTTTCCCTCTCTTTCAATGAGTTCAGCTGGCATCTCTCTCTTGAGGATATCATTTGTAAACGCAAGAAAAGGATTCTGTCATTTTATGTTATAAATGGTATATTACATACAATAGATATAATGAAGGTATTTAGGAACACAGTGACACAAGCTGTTTTTTTTTTTTTTTTTTTTTTTTTTTTTTTTTAAACAACGATTGTAAGCGACATCTCAAAAAATGACGATTAAATATCATGATAGATATCCACACTCAAACATACATAACCACCACTCACCAGGGCATGATTACTCATTCCCCACTACCCGAGGGATGGAGAGAGTTTAGCGTGACCGGAAATATATATATATATATATATATATATATATATATATATATATATATATATATATATATATATATATATATATATATATATATATATATATATATATATATATATATACATGTGTGTGTTTATATTCATATATCTTATATATAGCTAGACACTTGCTCTTTCTCATGCAGGGGAGATAGATAATAAATGTCGGACTTCTTCCAATTAAGATAAGTAACAATAGTGACTGAATTTCTGCACACATAAAAAAAGGCAATTTCCCGTAAATCTAAGCGACAAGCCAACGAAAAGAGATAGTAAATTTGTGTTACAGTAACACTTCCTCAAAATCATTTATACTCATCTTTGAAAGAGGAACATAGAAGTTAAAAGTGCATTAATGATTGAGAACAGTGGCTAGTTTAAATAGAATTGGGATATTCTTTTGTCTATAAATATCTTCAAAAGTATCCGATTTCAGTATAAAAGAATATGAAAAGGGTTTCTTTGTTTATGAAATTAATCTAAATCACATAAAATTCTGAATTAAATCTTGTTCAGAGAATTTGTTGAAGTTTTCCCATTGAAAAAGAAAGAAATGTAATTAAAACACTGTCACTCTGAATCTTAGAATATACTGTATCAGATGTAAATTATATCTTTCATCGCAATTAATTTTTATAGTTGTAACCTTAATAAAAATGTAGTTTCAACTTAAATCTCTTGGAATTGAACTAAAAAAAAAAAAAGACTAACATCGTTTGAATGAAGAAAGTTTAGGTTGCACTCTATATTTACTAGTGGTCCTCTTTGATTCCATTCTTATTGGACGGAAAGAAAAGTGTAATGTTCTTATATAAACAATAACTAATTTGGCACTCACACTTACTTAAACATAGTTGGAGGTAAACTTTAATTGCCTGATGTTTAACAACTCTTAGACAGTAGTTAAAGTCCGTATTTAAGAAAAAAAAAAAATATCAAACCTAATTTTCTTGAGCAAGCTGGATTAAACGATTTGTTCAATTTGTGTGTGGGGACAGAAGTCATGGAGAAGGTGGAATGTTTTAAGGAAGCCCAAGAAAATTTCATTTCGGAAATGGAAAAAAAAAATCCCCTTAAAGAGAATATTCCCATATCCTTACCATTGAATAAATGAGTTAATTTATAGAATATGCTTCATAATTAATTATTCAATAGAAATATCTTTGATGTTGTAGGTTTTAGATATTACAATTTTCATCTTTGATTTGAAAGTTACCAAACTTTGAAATTATTCTTAGGTTTATATTCGTCCAAGGAAAGATGTCCATAGGAAGTGAATCCTTCCTTGCAATTATCTTATACATTTCGATGAAATACAAATATCTTATCTTCATAAAATTGGGTAATGCATCATTTGTGGATATAAGAACATATCTAATGAATATAAGTTATGCATCCTTTATCCTGTAAGAACTTCTAGTCCATATGGAATTACAGCATTTATTATATCTGAAGAAAAAAATTAAGGACTTAGCCTCTTCTAGTAACAAGGATCAAAACTAAATTTTATCCCAAATCTAGTTGCATCTTAATTTTATGATTTACCTTGAAGTAGTCGTATAGAAGAAAAATCGTT
>NC_090732.1:93419024-93446524 GCF_036898095.1 Palaemon carinicauda | reverse complement strand
ATTAGGGCCAAGGTTCACGAAATAACTCACGGTAATTCGGCACTCCTCGTTAATGTAGACGGAAATCATTCAGATAAGATCTTAAAATTAGAACGCAAGGGTAATTTTCTAAATGAACAATGGGAAGTGATTGGTCCCCCGAATATGATGCCATGAAAACAATAGTAGCTAAACATATGAACGAACAACGGCAGAATGCGGAAAATAAGAGCTTAAATGAAGCATTGAGAAAAAATTGATTGGGCTGCAATGGATGATATGATCAAATTTCCGAAAAATTCCTACATTATGAAAATAAAGTTTGAACACTGAAGATGGCAAAGAGAGCCATAGATGGAAGACTTTTCATTGACTCCCAAACATCCCAAATCAATATATACAACATGATATATTTCTGAAATTGCCAATATGTTATGAATGCTATCCTTATGAGCATCTGTATAAGGAATGTTCTAAACATAAGAACTTCAAAATATGCTCTGAATGCTCATCATATGACCGTAAATACATACATGGAATGTGCGGAAAGTACAAAGAAATGTGTCAATTGCAATCAACAGCATAGAAATTTAGCAGCGAAATGCTCAGTGAGAAAGGATCTAATTACATGAAAAAAAAAAAAAAAAAAAAAAAAAAAAAAAAAAAAAAAAAAAAAAAACGCGAACATATATGCAACATCCGCTACAAACAACGGTACAAGTTACGCCAAAGTAACAGCTACTAATACAGGGAATTGTCAGGCAAATACAAATAGCCTTCTTAACCATATGTACAAAAGAGACAAGAATTGGGACAATAACACATATACCAATACAACTGGGATGCATCAAGAGGGATTCTACTTCTCAATTATAAACAAAATATTAGCAGATAACGGTTTACCACCAATGCATTTCTCCTAAGAAACAGTAAATAAGGTAGCAAACATCATGAAGAGGAATTTAAGACAATAAAGCCGAACAAACCGAGCAGGCGAATTTCAAGTATCTCAGAACATACAGCAGGATAGGCAGGATTCAACACAATATAAAGAAGGTATAGCAGATGACTACCTTACACCCGGAAAAGGAACCTAATTTGGACTCAAATTCACCAATTCCGCCCTCAGGAGATATAAGAAATTTGCAAGAAACCTATCATGAATCAACATAGGAATACAAGCTTCACTACATAGCCTTCCAGATCTCTCCAACTCTCCCATGTTACAAAATCCACAAGGATCAACTTTAGCATGCTAAAAAAATATTACGCCAGTAGCCAAGAATACCAGGAAACAAAAAGATAAAAAAAAAAAAAATGAGACAATTATAGAATTACCGTAACCCGAATACACTAAGCAAAACGACGAATTAATCAGCTGATATATAGGCTGGCAACCAAAACAGAGAACCAACTACCTCATTATATTAAATTATTTATAGTTTATATAGGAATTATTTATTTCAATGTTACTGTCCTTGAAATATTTTATTTTTCCTTGTTTCCTTTCCTCACTAGGCTATTTTCCTTGTTGGGGTCCTTGGGCTTTTAGCATTCTGCTTTTCCAACTAGGGTTGTAGCTTAATAATAATAATAATAATAATAATAATAATAATAATAATAATAATAATAATAATAATACAACGGATATTAGAGGGAAAGGAAGCAGGAGAGAGAAAATATCCAGACAATAACACAAATCACAGATGGCGGAGAAAAGCAGTTCCATATGTTCGTCGAGAAGAGCTTCAATCCTTTTATTAATAAAAAAGTTTTTGTGAAAATGTAATTATAAGAATTTACTATGTTAATATACTGTAAAATCATAATTATAAGAGTTGATTTTAGATTTAAAATAAGGCAAATTGCAATTTTTCTTAATTAAAATAAACAACGTCCTTACGTTGTTTATTTTAATTAAGAAAAATTGCAATTTGCCTTATGAAATAACAAAATGAAATAATTCATACAATTCACTATATCAATATGTTGCCCTATCATTACTGTACTGTACTATGCTAAGTTTAAGACCATACCAAGAAAAATTTACTTTTATATAAATAAAATTGTGGTTGAACCATAATTTAGATTATTGTTACTAATACTTACCTTTCCAAACTATACTCTCCCAAGGGTAGTTAGCTAACTGCCCTCATTCTTATTTCGCCCATCTTCCCTATCAGCTAAAAAAAAGTCAACGTAGATGAGTCATAGTAAAGAGAGCAGGAAGGATTAATACGTAGACTGGGTTTATAATGCACCGTTCTTATTCACATGCAAGAGTCAGGTTTAGACTAGAAATGTATATCGTGATCAGAGGTAATGGTGACTAAACTATTTTGTTTTAACGTAAAGATTACATAAAAAGAATCACTATCTTAGGTGGATGTCCATTGCACCAAATATGTCAGCATATTAATATAACCTGCCAAATTCTGAGCCTTACTCATCCAATTCATTATAATTTAATCCTCGTGATTGTATTAACAGCCATCCTTGGTTTACTCCTTCCAGGAAATCCTGGTTGGGGTTGACAGGAAAACACGAACATGCTTCCTTTCATAGCATATGGCTCTATCTTCATCTTAATGCCTGTTAATTTCACTGTTCTCCGAAGGTATCAAAATCCATTCAAACCATCTTTGTTTTAGATCAAGGACTCTAAAATGCTAATCTACACTAACCAATTCATCAGTCTTCAACACTTAAACACAAAGAGATAAGAGTTTCCATCCATTTGAAACGACTAAGTAGATAGATCTCTATGGATGAAGAGATTCTATGTATTAGGAAAAATACCCAGCCATGAACCGAAACAAATACCAAAGAAGCACATAATTACACCACTAGGAAATCGCCTGAAGAATACCTATCACGCAAGAATACTTCCAAAGGCTGAAATAAAGACACTGGTAGTGATTAAAGTTAAGCAGTAGAGAGCATTTTCTTAATTCCATACCAGCAAGATTTCTGTTCTCTTTAACATTCATTCCGCTATTTCCTTGATCTTTCTTTATTTTAAGAAGACCATAAGAACAGTAGCAACGATAGTTTCATCAATTAACCATTGAACGGTTAGACACTTATGCAAGCTGTAAATGTATCACTTGCTCTGTGGCAGGGAACTGACACCACCACCTACAAGAAAAATTATGTAGAGGTGCAAATAATTTAACATAACTTACATTGTACTTTTTTTGGATGAAAATTTTTTCCGAGCTATCTGATTTGTCACATTACTGAAGTCAACTGAGGTGGATACGAATTTACCTCTAGTAAAATCACTGCAGTATACTCCGAAAGTTTTCCTAGTAAAAGAGTGATTTTTGTCTTTGTAATCTTCTTGAAGTCCTTGGAGCAAACTGCGTTGCCAAAAAATCGCAACGGATCACTCATGAGAAATAATGAAATGATTTAATTTTCGTGGATAATGCATAATTTTGAATCCCTCAAAAACTTAATTATAGGAAAAGAACCAGACTTTATCGTTATGAAGTTATTCATAAAGGAGCCACCGCTAAATGAGGTCACCATATTTTGTCTGAGTTATTTGATTGATATGAGCTTTCATAGACTGAAAAGGCATTCTCAAGATCAGACTCTGGTTTACTCTTACCTTGCATAGAACAATTTATTATACTAATAACACGAAACTTGCTTATTCTAATGATACGTTGGTGATGCATTGATAATTCAAACAAATTTTTAAGTTATAACTTGCAGCAATCGGGCACTTCAAATTTTCAATTGACCGAAAAGGAAGTTTCTTCCTTTTAACAATCATTTCATCATGGTATTTATAAGTATCTGCATATCATTAGAAATTGATGCTTATGGCTTTTGACTCTGCCCACGTACAATATTAATGAAATGTCTTTTTACGTGTTTGCTGGAAGATACATCCTGGAAGATCCTACCAAACGCGACGATAGCATTATTATCAATGCAATTCTTGATTTCATCAAATTTCTCTGCCAACATCTGTCTGGTACGTACATATTATATTTAAAATTTCCATATTTAAAATTTATTGCTTAGAATGAAACCAAAATTACATGTAAGGAAATACAGGATTGGACTGCTATAATGGACAGAGCTTCAGAACACGCGTATAATGTTTCTTGCCATTAATATAGGATTATGATGAAAATTCCGTTGTTTTATTAAATTTCTGATTGAATTATTTTGTCCCGTGTTAGGGCTAAATTTTACTTTTAAGCATATTGTTACGGTAAAACTGGGATATAACAAGTTTTGAGCGGATTGAGATACCTTGAAGTCTGAATATCAAAGCAATGATTACACACACACACACACACACACACACATATATATATATATATATATATATAAATTTATATATATATATATATGCATATATATATATATATATATATGCATAATGTATATATATATATATATATTTATATATATATATATATATATATACATTATGCATATATATATATATATATGCATATATATTAAATTTATATATATATATATATATACATATATATATATATAAATATGTATATATATACATACATACATATATATATATATATATATTGTTCACGATTGCCTTATCATGAGTATAAAAACTACTGGATTTTCAAAGCTTGATTTATATGTCATGCTTTTAAGCAGAGTAATTTGGTAATTTCCCTTACTTGATATGAAAAGTTAATTTGCACAGTAATGGGCCCTAATTGGTCATCACATACACGAACAAGGAAGATAACATCGATTGCACTGTAGGTATACAGAGTAAATGATAAATATTTTGTTCTTTTTATACATACAATGATATGTAAATATGTATATATTCTTTTAATATACATATGATTAGTTGGTATAATTAAGTTTTACAAATCTACAGTACTTTCATTTCGATAGATTAATCACAAGTAAATTGTCTTATGTTCCGGATATATTGTTTTATGTTTCACTAAGGAGGAGTGGACAATCCTATATCTTCAATACCTGGCTCATATTTACTGGACACATGCACTCACAGAGTTACAAACACATACAGTTATGAATGAAGTAGTTCGCTATTCTCACTTTCTCACATTCGACGTCGGAAATTTTTTATGTGGAAAATACGTCTACATACAATTCACTAATGTAAGATATCATATTGACACTTGTCTACAAAAGCGTATGGGTACTATACAGACAGTGTATATTATACACACACACACACACACACACACACATATATATATATATATATATATATATATATATATATATATATATATATATATATATATATCACATCTATATAACGAAAACATCAGTAGCGTGTGACACAAATCACTAAGTATGGCATTTTTGGGCTCAAGCCATGTCGTCCTGATGGAAGGTTCCTTCAGTAGCCTCCTAAGGGTATATAAGACTACAGTATATATTCTCAGAGAATTAAACTAAAGGTTTCACAGAATTCTAACTTCTGGCGTGAGTACCCATAAGGTTTCCCTTTAGGATATCGTATAATAACTGGGGACGTATGCTTGACACGCCACATAGCTATCTGCACCCCACATAGCGTTCAAGCTTCGAGTGGGAAGTGTGGCAAGTTATGGGAGGAGTTGTTATTAAGTTCTCCTCCTTCGTTACTGTTACAGTATTCTGTGACGTCATAACCGCCGCCATGTTTTGCCGCCCTCTTGATTGACGTCACAGTTGCGCGCCTTCCTCATTCCTTCTTACGTAGCATTTATGACGAGGTGCTTTTTCCCAGTTATTCGCTTGTATTATCATCATGTCGCAATCTTCTGCCTCGCCTTTTTCTGGAAAGTTGAGTACCATATTCTTGTATTGTATAAATCAGCTCTGGCCATAAAGTAACGTCTTTTTATCTTAAAATACCGTGTTTTGTGGCGGAGCTATGCCTTGACCGGGGACGTCATGACGCCGACGCAGTTGTTCGCTTCGCATGCTTTATTTAGTTAGCCAGAACAAACTTCCCGGTCTTATAACTAATTATCAGCATTAGTTATTTAGTCTTCATTGCTAGGAATTAGTTATATTATGCCGACAGTATTCAATTTCGGAGAGTGTAGGTAGCCGAATTCGTATGCTAGATTGCTAGCTTAGCCCCTAGGCTCGATAGCCTAGGTGTTTGTGTTTACTTTCATGCATGATATAATAAGTGTTCCTAGTGTTAATCTATGAAATAAAGATGTTAGGCTTTTATACATATAAGATTCAGTGATTGCATATGTTTTTCTCCTTCTAGGAAGTATACAAGGGATTTCGATGATCTCGGTAGTCGACTCCCTTGCCCTAACCTAACGCTAGGGCTCTTGTATACTTTCTCACCTCCGCAGTTACCTTATCCAAGGTAATCTCCTCCCTCTGAGGTAGCCTAGGCTACATCCTACCCTCCTTACCTTGAATCGTATTCAAGTGAGGTTAGGCTAGGATTTTCTTTCCCCACTCTTAGCCATAATACATGAGCTTTGAGTATGGGATAGAACCTCAGAGTACTAGTCGTTTGCCCCTCAGCTACTCCATTAGGTGAATAAATTCTCCTTTTGGTCTCTGCTGGCCAGCAAAGGTGGGGGGGAGGGGCTCTGCCCTTCCCCCTAGTCCACACCTGGTAGGGATACGACCCTTCCTCCCTGTGGCCTAGCGACTTATCCTACACCTACCTTCCCTGGTCTGGGGACTTGTTCCCCTAGACTAGGTTAGGCAGTCCTAGGGATTCTGTTTCTTTATAGTTTAGGACGGTACATTAGTGCTGTGCCTTCACTGTACTAACCTACCCTAGGCTGGAGAACGAATTCTTCCTACACCTGGGATAGTGCTGGTACTGATGCAGAATCCCCCCCCCTGGAGTGTCGGTGAGGGCTCACGCCTTCCCCTACACTCCCCCTCAGGACCCTCGCCCCCCCCCCCCCCCCTGTCCTTTAGTGATGGCCTAGCCATCACACCTCTGTCCACCGTCCTACAACTCGACTGTGTGCCGGTGGATTGTGGGGTCGGCCCGGTCCCTTCGTTGGTTAGTCTGAACTGCTAGGCTTCCAGCGTATAGTTGAACTATGGGATAGCATATGACAGGTCGGTCTGCCGGCAGAAAACCTCAGTATCTTAGAGTGTTCTTCAGTCCTCCTTTGTGCTGCCACCCGCAACTCTGCTGACTGCCGGCTCTGTTGCGGCTGGATGAAAGGTTGCCATCCTCTCCCTTTCATTTGAACACTCCTTCCGGAAGAACACGAGGTTTGGGTAGTGAGCTACCGCCCTTCTCTCCTTCTTCTTCTATGCTTTCTCTCTATCTTATCAGTGCCGGTCCACTGCCACACTACCCTGCCGGCAACAGCCGTCAGCTTTGCCCAGCATCCTCTCCGTCTCATTGATCGACGTCAGTGTTGGAATACCTATGCCTGTTGCTTGCCAACTACCGGGTCCGCCGACGTGCCGGCGATCTTCCATCATCTTGAGGTTTCGCCCTCTCTCTGCCACATAGACTGATGGCTGGGAGGCGTTCCCCCTCGATGGAGATTTGCTGGCGCCCGGCGCGCTTCCGGCATGCCGTCACGCTGCTGGAGCCACCTAATCATTCTACTTCAGTGGACTGTCACCTCTACCCTGCCGGCCCTGTGCCGGCAGTGTCTATTGTATAGCTATGTACGATAGCCAGTACATCTATGGTATAGTACATACCCTAATCAGAAAACTATGGTGTATAGTTGTGCAGTATATTCTTCTAGCATACTCTGTGCATCCATGCACAGTCCCTTGCCGGAACCTACCTGAATCGGGGAGAATCAATTCTCCCCCCTTCTCTCTATGCTGAATGAACTCATCTCCCCTTCTCACCATTACTAATACCCCGGAGGAAGTCTAAGCTATGCTTTATCCAGTGTGGATATTCCTTCCCCCTCTTAGGGTGATCTGAAGGAGCCCCTAGAATTAGTTATGGTGTGGGGTCACGGCAATTGGCTGGGCGGGATGCACAAGTATGTGTCTTTTCTGCTTCATTTCCTGCTTACCTATCCTAAGCTTACACTTGGAAAGGAATCTTATATTGTAAGTAAAATTACTTTAAAACTAATCTAAGATTACTTTAAGTCAATGATATAGACTTCTGTAGACTCATGAACCACTTTCTTCTTTACAGGAGGAGTACATACGGTGTGAGAGCGCCTTCTGCAGCGTTCGGCGCCCAGACTTTTATGGCCACCTGGCGTGCCGAACCCACACCAGCCGTTCCGTTGCCCAAGGGACTCTCCGGTATTGGGACCCACAGGTCTGCACTGTCTGCAAAGACCTGCTCCATGAAGCGTTCGAGGACCCCCCATCTGCGGAGGCCAGGGACATCGCTCGAGAGAAACTATGCAAATGGGTGCGTGGTTTCCAGAAGAACGCCACGGGGCCCTTTCTCTCTAGTGAGAAGATGAGAGCTCTGCTCTTTCCCAAGGCATCTGCAGATGCTGTTATCACCAAGCCAGAGATCCCCTGTGTCCAGCTGATGGTTGAACCAGACGTATTGGACGCACTTCAAGACTTCCATCTTGATAAGGTGGAACGAAGTGTCGGACACCACCGAAAGAACCCTGATGGCCGAGGGTTGAGAAGAGGAGGAGCATACAGAGGCTCCTGACTCTGAGGGTGATGGCGCCCGCGCCCCCTCTGTTACTTACGTTGCAATTTCAGAACCCGTCCCCTCTACTTCTTCCACTCGTACACCTGTGAGAGTGGACACCCAGGATAACCTCCAGGCCTTGGTGGCACTCCTGGATGAAAGGCTTCGCCAGAGGGACGAAGACTTTAAGAGGGAGATCCTTCGTCTGTTGAAACAGACCCCGAGGAAGATCACCGTTAAGGATCTTCCCCCTTGCTCAGTGACCAACCTATGGAGGCATGCAGAACACATGCCGATCATGACTGCACGCATCTTCGTCAACGACAAGTTAAGCGCCATTCCCCTTGAAGAGGCGGAGTTTTTGCCTAGCTTTGAAGCATACCCGGACTGTTACATCCGTCTCAAGTCCGAGCCAGTTTCCAAGGAGGAAACTTAGCCTAAGGAGTTCATCGTTTTTGACCATGCAAAGGCTCAATCTCTACTGGCCGGCTGCCCCAAGAGTAAGGTTTACACCAACTCCAAGGTGCCGGCCCTAAGCAAGAAACACCAGTCTTTTCTTGCTCCTGCCACCATGGTCTTCCCCTTCGCCGAGAAATCCCTGTTGGCAGTGTTGAAGGCAGTGGGGGAAGGGAAACCCTGCCCTACACTGGAAGAATGTAGGCCCCTCTCACTCGCCCTCCCTCCCGACGACAAGAACTGGAAAGACATCCAGTTAACTTTCTCTGTGGGAAAGTTGGAGGCTGACATCACTGGATGGCAGTTCAACGAGAACCTCCGCAATCTCTCCGAATGCCTTCTGCGTCGGGAGCTGGACACAAAAGAGATGCTGGCTGGCTGGCTGCCTCCCTCTCTCTTCTAGTCCAAATGGAGACGATGGACGGGGACACACAGACCCTAGGCTTCTACATGGTCTTGGCTAAGACCCATCTCGCCACCCTAACGAAGGACTTCTACAGCTTCATCAGGGCCCGGAGAGCCTGTAGAGAATTCGTGTTTGCGGATACCACTGTCAAACACGAACCCCGGAAAGTGATTTCCTCCAACATTTGGGGGAAAGATCTCTTCCCTAACGACCTCGTAAAAGAGATAGTTGACAGAGCCGCCACTGAGAACCGGAACCTTCTCCAGAAGTGGGGCATGTCAAAGAAGAGGAAGTCTTCTCAGGATGAGGGCCCCCAACCTAAGAAGAAAACGAATAAGCCTTGACCCCAGCAGCGGCAGACTAAGCACCAGTTTCCAACATCCGCTGCTCCCCAGTTGGTGGCTCAGCCCCAACAGACCTTTCAGGTGGTCCCCCAGCCAGTGGTGGCTCAGTCACCAGTCTTTACGCCAGCCTACGAAAGACAGTCAACTGCCTTTCGTCCCAAAGGTAGAGGTGCTGGCAAAGACTCCTCTCGACGTCCATCCAGAGGGAGAGGAGGAAGGGGAGCAGGTGGCCGAGGTGGTAAACCCTCGGGAAACCAGAAGCAATGAGATGCTTCCGGTGGGAGGAAGACTCCGCCTCTTCCAGGATCGTTGGACCTTCGATCCTTGGGCTCACAACATCATCAAGAACGGACTAGGGTGGAGCTGGGTAACACCACCTCCAGCCTTCCACCAATTCTTCCAACACTCCACCCCAGTACTGGAAGAATATGTCCAAGAACTCTTGAACAAGAAGGTGATCAAGAAGGTAAAGTCCACCTGGTTCCAAGGAAGACTATCCTGTGTTCCCAAGAAGGACTCCGATAAAAACAGTCATTCTGGACTTGTCCCCTCTCAACAAGTTCATAGTGAACAACACAAAATGCTGACTCTTTAGCACATAAGAGCCCTGCTGCCTCCAAAGGCTTACACAGTCTCAATAGACTTGGGGGACGCCTATTGGCACATTTCAATGAATCACCAGGCCTCCTCTTACCTAGGATTCAGGCTTCAAAGAAGGCAGTACGCGTTCAGAGCCATGCCCTTCGGACTCAACATAGCCCCATGGATCTTCACAAAGCTCGCAGAAACGATCGTCCAACAGCTACGCTTACAAGGCGTCCAGGTGATGGCTTACCTGGACGATTGGCTGGTGTGGGCGGCATCCTCAGAAGAATGCTTGCAAGCTTCCAGAGAGGTGACCCAATCCATGGAACATCTGGGTTTCAAGATCAACACCAAAAAGTCTTGACTTTCTCCAGCTCAGAAGTTCCATTGGAACCTTCAGTCACACTGTCTTTCCATCCCTCTGAAGAAAAGGAAGGAAATAGCGAGATCTGTCAAGAGACTCCTAAAATCCAAACGGATTTCAAGACGACAACAAGAACAGGTGCTCGGCTCCCTCCAGTTCGCTTCAGTGACAGACCCAGTGCTACGAGCACAGCTAAAGGATGCATCGGGAGTCTGGAGAAAATACGCATCCATCGCTCGAAGAGATCTCAAGAGACCTCTGCCAACCAGGCTTTGTTCACTCTTAAAGCCATGGTCGAAGGCAAAGAACCTGAAAAGATCATTACCTCTTCAACTACTGCCTCCATCGGTCATTATCCACAAGGATGCATCGCTAGAAGGATGGGGGGGGGGTCATTCCCATCAACGGCAAGTTCAAGGAACATGGTCTCCCCTATTCAAGACGTGTCACATCAACATCTTGGAGGCCATGGCGGTCCTCCTTACTCTGAAGAGGCTGTCTCCACATCCCTCAGTCCATATCCGTCTGACTCTGGACAGCGACGTTGTGGTCAGGTGTCTCAACCGTCAGGGCTCAAGATCGCCCCAACTCAAACCAAGTGTTGCTACCCATCTTCCGTTTGGCGGACAAGAAAAGATGGCACCTCTCGGCAGTTCACCTACAAGGATTCCGCAATGTGACGGCGGATGCTCTATCCAGGACAACCCCGATAGAGTCAGAGAAGTCCCTAGACGCAGACTCATTCTCCTTCATCTTCCTACAAGTCCCGGAACTGCAGATCGACCTCTTCGCAATGAGTGACAACAAGCAACTTCGTTACGTGGCCCCATACGAGGACCCCTAAGTGGAAGCGGTGGACGCCATGTCCCTGGATTGGAACAGATGGTCCAAGATTTACCTGTTCCCTCCACCCAACCTTCTGCTGAAAGTCCTCATCAAGCTGAGAACCTTCCAAGGAACAGCAGCCCTAGTGGCACCCAAGTGGCCCCGGAGCAACTGGTTCCGATTAATCGTGGAGTTACAGCCCAAGCTAAATCCCCTGCTGGACCCAGTTCTCTCCCAGCAAGTTCAGAAGTCGATTGTCTTTACTTCATCAAAGAAAACCCGAGACCTTCATCTCATGATTTTCTCTCCCTAGCCGTCAAGAATAGGTTTGGGATCTCGAAGAAATTCTTGGACTTCTTAGAGGAATACAAAACAAAATCTACCAGAAGGCAATACGAGTCATCCTGGAAGAAGTGGGTGTCCTTTGTCAAGGCTAAAAATCCTACAGAAATCTCTATAGACTTTTGTCTGTCCTTCTTCATTCACCATCATGGACAGGGCCTGGCAGCCAAGACGATTTCCACCTGCAAATCGGGCTTGACAAGACCATTACTATATGCCTTCCAGATAGACCTGTCTGATGACATCTTTAACAAGCTGCCAAAGGCATGTGCTAGACTCAGACCCGCACCCCCCCCTCCCCCTGAGACCCATCTCCTGGTCTCTTGACAGGGTGCTCCACTTTGCCTCAAATTTGGACAATGAGTCTTGCCCTCTTAAAGATTTGACTCAAAAAGTGATTTTCCTATTTGCTCTCGCCTCGAGAGCCCGAGTCAGTGAAATTGTGGCATTATCAAGAGAAGAAGGCCAGATACAGTTTGCTGAAACAGGCGAGCTTACCCTCTTTCCTGACCCAATGTTTCTCGCCAAGAACGAGCTACCCACTAAAAGGTGGGGGCCCCTGGAGAATCTGCCCTCTGAAGGAAGATGTCTCTCTATGTCCAGTGGAGAGTCTAAAGGTCTATCTTCGACGAACTTCAGACTTTGGCGGAGAACAGCTCTTTAAAGGGGAAACTTCAGGGTCCGACTTGTCACTCAAACAACTAAGGGCGAAGATCACCTACTTTGTTCGCAGAGCGGATCCTGACAGTACACCCGCAGGTCACGATCCCAGGAAAGTCGCCTCTTCCCTGAATTTCTTCCAGTCGATGGACTTCGAAAGTCTTCGGTCTTTCACAGGCTGGAAGTCCTCCAGAGTGTTTTTCAAACACTACACGAAGCAGGTGCGCGAGTATGTGGTAGCTGCAGGTAGTGTGCTAAAACCTGCTGCTTAGTGTTGCGTAGAACAGTGAGTTATTCGGGACTCTAACTCTATGGGTGCCTGTGTTGACCCTAGTGCGAAACATAGTGATTTTAAGTGCCACCTTGTGACACTATGGACTGTTCTTATACAAAGGTGAAGTCACATAGACAGAAACACGTGTGCCACATGTTTTTAACATGAAGTGTATATAATACTTTCTAGAAAGACTTTATAGTTCCTCTGGAACTAATGTGCGTAATGGCAAGTTTTCCTTTTCAGATTCCACACCTATTTCTATTGATGTCTTAAGTCTATGTTGCTAATTGCATTCCATTACATCTTTATTGATTATTGTATGCTAATTCTTATTTAACTAAATAAAATAGAATTTGTTTACCTGTGCGTCTCATTTCGCCCTCACACTGGAAATAAAAACACTGTTAGAGAATTTTATTTACCTCCTTATTTGAATAATTTTGTGAACAATGTTATAATATTGTTCCTTATTGATACAAACTCATCTAGTCCAAGGTAATTTGTTCCAACACAATTGTGCATACCTTCTTCTATCTGACCCTGGGACCAGCAGGTATCTCCGATACTAGGTGAGTTCCTCTATCAAGTAACTTCAAGATGATCCTTACGTCCAAATAGGACTTCCCTGCCGGGAGGTGGGGGGGGGGGGGGGGCAGGAAGCGGTAACATGGTACATGCTTATCTGTAGTAGCATGTAACGGAAATGTCACAGGTCTCTATAGTCATCAGACCAAAGGAATATTGTCTAGAAGTCGAAGGCACTGCAAAAGGGAAAAATCCACGATACATTAATTCTCTGGTACACTTCCATCAGGACGACATGGCTTCAGCCCGAAAAACGGATCTATTTTTGGGTGAGATAGCCATGTCATCCTGATGGACCCGCCCTTTTCTCTATTCAGGCCTCGACAGGCCACTCCCAATCTTATTGTATCATGGAGGCTGGCCTAAACGGCTGAAGGAATGAGGAAGGCACGCAACGTTGACGTCAACCAAGATGGTGGCCAAACATGGCGGCGGTTATAACGTCACAGAATACCGTAACAGTAACGAAGGAGGAGAACTTAGTAACGGCTCCTCCCATAACTTGCCACACTTCCCCCTCGAAGCGTAAACACTATGTGGGGTGCAGATAGCTATGTGGCGTGTCAAGCATACGTCCCCTGGTATTATATGATATCCTAAAGGGAAACCTTATGGGTACTCGCGCCAGAAGTTAGAATTCTGTGAAACCTTTAGTTTAATTCCCTGGGAATATCTACTGTGATCATATATATCCTTAGGAAGCTACTGAAGGAACCTTCCATAAGGACGACATGGCTATCTCACCCAAAAATAGATTTTTCGCCTCGCTCAAACTCCGTTTTATAGGTTATGAGAAAACTTTTAATTCTGTCAAAACATCGGCTTATCTATACAGGAAGTTCAGCAATCCTTAAACTACATTAGGATAATTAGAAATTCCGATTGAGAAAGAAGCTAGTAAGGGAGACTCCTTAAATTATTCATGGCCTGCCTAGTAGAAGTTTTTAGAAATTTGGATTGGGCAAATACAAGAATTAACATAAGTGGGGAATACCTTAACAACTTGAGATTTGCAGATGGCATAGTTCTCATTAGTGAATCAGGGGAGGAATTGTAAAAGATGATAAATTTGAATAGAGAAATCAGAAATTTACGACTGAATGTGAATATGAGTGAAACTAAGATAATGTTCAATGCAAATGCAGAGACAACAAATATAGGTTATGGAGGAACTTCCAGAGACTAGAGATTGTTGATGAATATACATACTTAGGACAGACAGTAAGTGTTTCCCCAGGACACAAAACCGTATCGAAAAGAAGGATAAGCATGGGACGGAGATCTTTTGATAAACAAAATGAGATGATGAAAATTAAAATGCCACTTTCTCTAAAAAGAAATGTATTCAATCAGATAATTCTACCAGTATTAATTTATGCATCAGATACTTGGATACTTACTAAAGCCTTAGAACAAAAGCTAGTTACTACTCCGAGCTATGGAAAGAATATGGATGATGCTAACACTAAGGAACAGAACAAGAGCAACATGGATAAGAGCAAGCTAAAGTAGAGGATATTCTAAAACCATGTAGGAAAAAGAAATGGACATGGGAAGGAGATATAATGAGAATGACAGATAATAAATGAACATTAGGAATAACAGAATGGATTCCTAGAGATTGCTAAAGAAGCAGGGGAAGGAAGAGAAGACGATGGATTAACGAACTAAGAAAGTTTGCGGGTGTGGACTGCCATAAAAAGGCCATAAACAGATGAAATTGGAAGGATATATCTAAGGCCTTCGCTCTGCAATGGACTCGTAACAGGTAATAATGATGATTATATATATATATATATATATATATATATATATATATATATATATATATATATATATATACATATATATATATATATATATATATATATATACATATATATATATATATATATATATATATATATATATATATATATATATATATATATATATATATATATGTGCGTGTGTGTGTGAGTGTGTGTGCACGTTTGTGTGAGTAAGCACCACTGTGGTGTAGTACTTCCAGGTTTCTCCCCCGCGAGAGAGAGAGAGAGAGAGAGAGAGAGAGAGAGAGAGAGAGAGAGACTTTAATCCAAAGAAAGTTAAATGATTTGGACCCATTTCCTGTAAAATACATTGCGTGCCTCTTAACCAATAGGATAAATCAGGTAACTGCTGAGAAGCTAACCAAATTCACCTGTACACGGAAAGGAGAATGGGCCGGGTACTGCTAACATCATGCTAAAAAAAAAAAAACTCCTCGGAACCGAATTCCAGAACCAGCTTTTCTACAGACATTAAGTATGTAATTAAAGAAATTTTTATAAATCCATCGGTTTAAAAATAGACAGATAGATATTTCTTATAAGAAAGAAACACATCAATACTTCCAGTGAATTCATTTTCCTAAAAAGATCATAAAATTATTCCGAACTTAATTGTTTGTGTTTAGATACACAAATTCCCGGCATCTTTTTTCTTATAGAAATGCTGGGAAAATTAACAAGAAAATACCATGTGGGTGCCGAGCCGTGATGCATGGCTGTGTGTGGGTGGCTAGCAATAGAAATCCGGATCAGAAACTTACCTAGATTTGTTTAAATATAATATGAAAAAATTCACATGAAAATGTGAGATCATGTATTAATCGGTAGTAGGTTGGCCACGATACCAGCCACCCGTTGAGATACTACTGTTAGAGAGTTATGGGTTCCTTTGACTGGCCAGACAATACTACATTGGATCCTTCTTTCTGGTTACGGTTCACTTTCCCTTTACCTACCCATGCACCGAATAGTCTGGCCTATTCTTTACAGATTCTCCTCAGTTCTTATACACCTGACAACACAGATTACCAATCAATTCTTCTTCATCCACGGGGTTAACTACTGCACTGTAATTGTTCTGTGGTTACATTCCTCTTGGTAAGGGTTGAAGAGACTTTATTTATGCGAAGAAGCTCTTCTAAGAGGAGGAAACTTCAAAATCAAACCATTTTTTCTCTAGTCTTGGTTAGTGCCACAGCCTCTATACCATAGTCTTCCACTGCCTTGGGTCAGAGTTCTCTTGCTTGAGGGCACTCTCGGACACGTTATTCTATCTTAGTTTTCTTCTTGTTTTGTTAAGTTTTTTAGTTTATATACGAAATATTTCTTTCAATGTTGTTACTTGTTCCCTTTCCTCACTGGGCTATTTTCCCTCTTGGTGCCCCTGGGCTTATAGCTTTCTGCTTTTCCATCTAGGGTTGTAGCTTAGCTAGTAATAATGAAAATAAAAAACCTGGCACAAACTCTCTCTCTCTCTCTCTCTCTCTCTCTCTCTCTCTCTCTCTCTCTCTCTCTCTCTCTCTCTCTCTCAGTTGACAGCAAGGTATGCAAATCTCAAATACCATAACATTTCCTTGTATATCTCCGAGTATAAAGTTTGTGCATCATTGAAATTCTGCCTACCTTTTTACGAGCTGCATTTTGCTTGTAGCAAATTTGGGCGAGCTCGCTGTGGGTCCGGAGACACTGGAAAAGAGAGCGTCAGGTATGAATTATCATTTGCGCTGCCGTATAATTAGTAGCAGTCACCTTAACGTTGACCCGATCATTAGGAGTTAAGCAACGCTCTCGAATGAGCTCCTCAAATGAGCGGTTGAGTCTCAGCCATCAAATCATAAGAGTTTTATAGTCTTCGCCCTAAAATAGTCTTCTTAAAAGAGCCTCTCACGCTCGGGAAGTCTTCGTCTTTTGGGATAAACGCAATAACACATGGCGGTCGTTTCTTCATGTGTAATTAAAAGCGCTTCCACTTATGTCTGCTATTCAACGGTTTCCTGTCTTGTGTTTTTGGAGGGAAGTTTGCATTGTTTTTGTTCTCTGGTGGGATTTTAAATGTCCCGTCTATATGCGTGGCTTTATTTCACTACTTCGATTTTTTTTCTTAGACTAAAGCACAAGCTCTTGTAATAAATAACACTTTCTTCGGTTTATCGCCAAGCATGATATATTTCTACAACTGCAGTTTCATTCTGCTGATTACAACAGTTAAAATCATCTGTCTCTTTTAAAGTATTTGCAGGCAATTGTACAGAAGATTTTGTAATAAACTAAAGTTTTATAGATTGTCGTTAAATATTTCATCTATTATCTTTTATGGACAACAAACATTGAAAATAAGTGTTATTCTTTTTGTTATTTATATTGTTAAAAAGATGCTCGTGTTGGTCAAACCAGGAATATTTCACAGATTTTTATGGCATTAAACTCAAAATTACACCAAGAGAACGTTATTTGTTTGGATATCTTTGATTATTATTTCCCGTCGAGAATTCGCCAAGTTTGCGAATCTTTTTTGAGTTTCTTCTCCCTTGTTATCAAGTAATTTATTTTGACCTTATCCATTCACCCAATGAACCTGTAGGAGGAAAAATATTATGGAGTATTGTTTAAATCTTAATTTCCTGTTTATTCATATTGGGAGTCTGCAATAAATTTTTTTTATAATAGCGTCTAGTCAGATTTATAATCAAAATTCTAATTTCGTTCAATGTAGTTGAATTTAGCATAAAGCTGTTCTCGTGTAAATCCCCATTTCAATATTTCCTTCATATTCCTTGAAAATACTCAAGTCAAATTTCGCATATGAATTCCAATTTCACACAAATTACATTTCACAATTTGTTGAGATATTATTTTTCATGCAAATATTCTTATACATTCAGCATTCAAATTTCAGTTTCATCTAGGCATTCGTCGAATTTCATGTCAATTAATGCTCATTTGGAGCTATTTCTATTCACATTTTAAGTAGGTATACTTGAAGATTCTAACTACTGGTGAACATTGAGTCGTTGCGATCTTTTTGCAATTTCAAGTATGTGATCTGGTAGATGGGCAATTCTTCAGGTTTTAGTTCTTTGGAAGTGTCTATTCACATTTAGTATGAAATCTTGTGTCAACTTTAATAAACATTACTTTGAAATTAAGCATTAGATCACAATTGCATGTAATTGACCTTTGATATATAGTATGTCCATTCAGAGATAGTATTTAAGTTCTAGTTCATATTTAGTAAAAAATTCGATTTCATTTTCACTTATATGACCATAAAGATTTAGAGATAAGGTGCCAATAATGTATTCTGAATATTAATGCAGAATAAGAGCGTTTAGATTACAGTTTCATGAAAGTGACTATTCATTAATTATGTAGGAAATCCAAATCCGATGTCTTAAATTGCTTACAGATATGATTTTAGATTCCAATATCATGTAACAGACCGTTAATGTATAATTAAATTTCCATTCAGAGCTAGCATTTAGATTTCAGCTTCCCCTAACTTTCTACGATTAAAAGTTATTCTGAATTCCAAGTAAGTTTTCATTCAGATTCAGCAATTACATTCGTGTTCTATGTACATTCCAAATACCTTTTTCATAATTCGAGTGCACCTTGCTACTTAGCCAAGAAGGAGAGGACGCATGTGCGAGTGGACATGGCTGGAATGAGTCTCATTACATGGTCAGGACTCTGGTGTAGGTAGTTCATCTTCGGTTCTGCTTCATTATTTTTGCTCATTACCTGCATGTCATCCCTCCCACTGAGCTTATTATGCAGGCAATTCCTACCTCGACTACTTCTTTTTAAACTTCTTCCTCTTTTCATAAGTTTTCCTTTTGTTCAGATTTGAGTGTAAATATAAGTGTTAAAATTGTTTTCTAATTAAGAAAGTTGCTATCATTACTAATCGAAATGTCGCAACTAGTTGGTGGTTTGCGTATCATATGTGTTATTCCTTTAAACGTTTTTATTATGAAGTAATAAAAGGAGGTAATGAATTGCTGTTGTAAATTATGCCCCTCGCTTTCGTAATTTAGATCTTATGTAACATTTCTTTTACCGTGCTCATCCACTATCAACTCGCAGTCTATTGCAGTATTATTTCTTTGTAAAAAACATTTAAAAGGACAATTTTTGCAACATTTTCTAATGTTAGACCTAAAGGAAGTAAAAAGTATGTTATTAATAAATTATTTTTTTCAGCAAAATGTCAGAAAAGTTAAAAGAGAGAACCACCAACTTTGTGTCTGTGAGTGTGGGGGGAGGGCCGGGTGAATTTGAGAAAAGAAGAATGCCATTTCTTTCGAAAGCAAAGGTCTTATGCAATTTCACAATTTATTATTATTATTATTATTATTATTATTATTATTATTATTATTATTATTATTATTATTATTATTATCATCCAAGCTACAACCGTAGTTAAAAAAGCAAGATGCTATAAGCCCAGGGGCTCCAATAGGGAAAAAAAGCCCAGTGAGGAAAGAAAATAGGGAAATAAATAAATGACGAGAACAAATTAACAATAAATCATTCTAGAAACAGTAACAACGTCAAAACAGAAGGTCATATATAAACTATAAAAAGACTTATGTCAGCCTGTTCAACATAAAAAACATTTGCTGCAACTTTGAACTTGTGAGGATCTACTGATTCAACTACCCGATTAGGAAGATCATTCCACAACTTGGTCTCAGCTGGAATAAAACTTCTAGGTGGAGAAGGCCTGGCTATTAGAATTAACTGCCTGCCTAGTATTACGAACAGAAGGGAGTCGTCCAGGAAGATCTGAATGTAAAGGATGGTCAGAGTTATGAAAAATCTTATGCAACATGCATAATGAACTAATTGAACGACGGTGCCAAAGATTAATATCTAGATCAAGAATAAGAAATTTAATGAACCGTAAGTTTCTGTCGAACTAATTAAGATGAAAATCAGCAGCTGAAGACCAGACAGGAGAACAATACTCGAAACAAGGTAGAATGAAAGAATTAAAACACTTCTTCAGAACAGATTGATCACCGAAAATCTTAAAAGATTTTCTCAATAAGCCATTTTTTGAGCAATTGAAGAAGACACAGACCTAATGGGTTTCTCAAAATTAAATTTGCTGTCGAGAATCACACCTAATATTTTAAAAGAGTCATACAAAGATAAAGAAACCTTATAAATATTGAGATCCGGATGTTGACCTATTTGCAATCATACTTTGAGTTTTATTAGGATTCAACTTCATACCTCATCATTTGCACCATGCACTAATTTTAGCTAGATCTCTATTAAGGGATTCAGCAACCCAAAATTGACATTCAGGGGATGGAATTGATGGAAAGAGAGTAGCATCATCTGCATATATAACAAGCTTGTTTTCTAGGCCAAACCACATCTCATGTGTATATAGTATGAAAAGTAATTAGCCAAGAACACTACCCTGTGGAACACCAGATATCACATTCCTATACTCAATATGGTGCCCATTAACAACAACTCTTTGAGATCTATTACTTAAAAACTCAATAATAATGCTAAGAAATAACCCACCCACTCCCAACTATTTGAATTTGAAAACTAGGGCCTCATGATTAACACGGTCAAAGGCAGCACTAAAACCAAGGATAATGATACGAGCTTCCTGACCGCAATCAAGGGATTTCTCTCCAGCATTGGAGATTGTAGTAAGGGCATCACATGCTCCAAGGCATTTACGAAAACCAAATTGCAAACTAGGGAATAGATGGTTACCTTCAGCAAACCTATTCAGACGTTTTGCAAAAAGACGTTCAAAAACTTTAGATAATATGGGAATTGGGCGGTAATCACTTGGGCTGGAGCTACCACAAACACATTTACATAAAGGAGTAACATTACTAATTCTCCAACAAGTGCTAAAAGCTCCTTTTCTTGCTAATTTGCATAAAATAACAGATAACTTAGGAGCTAAGAAATCTACAGTCTTTATAAAAACCTAAGGAAAAATACCATTTGGGTCTACACCTTCATATGCATCAAGGTCCATCAAGAGAGCTTTAATTTTACGAGATCGAAAAGCTGAACTAGTTAGTTTAGCCTCAGGGAAACAGGAATGAGGAAGTTCAAGTTTTTCATTACTCTGTTTACTGTCAATAACATCAGCCAAAATGGTTGCCTTTTCTTTTGGACAGTGAGTGACTGAGCCATCTGGTTTAATTAAAGGAGGAACTATTACATCTACACCAAAGAGTGCAGAATTAAGGGTGGACCACCATTTATGTTCCTGAGTTGTACCAGAAAGGGATTTCTTATGGTTAAATTGTACTCCTTTTCAGTTGAGGCGTAAATTTCTGAGAAAAAGCTCTAAGCTGAGTATAGTTATTCCAGGTCAAATCTGATCTGTTACCCTTCCAAAGATGATAGGCCTCCTGCTTATCCAAATAAGCATGTCTACAATCATCATTGAACCACGGTTTGTCCTTCACTCGGTATCTTAGCACACGAGAAGGGATACGCCTATCAATTATGTTGACTAGATTCTCATTCAAAGAGACAACAGGATCAACACTATTATATAATTGTGACCATTTCAAGCACAAAAGATCATGCAAAATCTAATTCCGGTCTGCTTGAGATTCCATATAAATTTTACAAGAGTATGATACATCATGGATAGGCTGCTCAGTCTTCACTACTAATGAAATCAAGGCATGATCAGATGTCCTGACTGGAGGACCAACCTTACTTGTTATAACGGTAGGGGTTTCAGTGTATACGAGGTCCAAGCAATTACCAGACCTGTGAGTAACTTCACTTATGATTTGCTCATAGCCTGATTCAGAGGAAAAGTCTAAAGCTCTTAAGCCATGGCAATCGGGAGGAGAGATAGAACTTAACCACTCCCTATGGTGAGCATTAAAATCACCAACAAAGACAAAAGAAGCCTTTCTATCATCTTCTTGTATCTTGGCCATAATGGTAAGAAGACAATCGAAGATAGAATCATCCATGTCTGGATTCCGGTAGATCGAAAACAAATAAAAGTTGTTGTTCCTGCCACAAACTTTTATGACCTGAATCTCAAGACATCCACATTCATTGCAGGACTTATGAGAAGCAGGGTACTTGGTCCTAATATACACAGCCATTCCCCTGGCCCTAGGGATGGAATCATGTTTCAACATTATTGGCTTCTTAAAACCACTTATAAGGAGCTCAGAGGAGTGCCTCATATTAGAAACCAAAGTTTCTGAGTACAAGAAAATATCATACGGTCTGGACGCAACTCTAAGGTCTTGAATATTTGAATGAAGATTGCGAATATTGCAATACAGAAGACAACATTGACGAAATCTAGGACGTACTGGTCCCAGATTTTTCTCAATGTCTCCAGACAGCATAAGATTGATTGATTGATTGAAAGTTTTCTGGCATCCTGACATCTAAGGTCATTGACGCCGATACCATTTACTGTATATGAAAATTAAAAGAGAATTCGATTAAAACCATAAAAATTAAGAAGTCATCAAAATAGTTATAGAGTTTTCAGAAGACCTGCTTCTGAAATAAATCTAAAAATTCCGCTCGCATAGTAAGACACATCATGTCCAAGAATCTTGGCAAGGATAAACCTGCCATCCTCACCTCGAGCCTCAAACAGATATCTATTTCTTAAGTTAGTAAAATTAGGGCATTCGGTCAACAAATGCCTCACTGTTAAAGGTACTAAGCAGTCCTTGCAGTACGGTTGGTGTTGGCCCTTCAGAAGAAACTCGTGTGTCAACCGTGTGTGACCAATACGGAGACGACAAAGAGTCGTCTCCCATTTTCGGGGAATCATGTTATACCTCCAAGGTGATATGATATTTGTTACTTCCCTCATTTTATTGCCGTCTTGACTGTCCCAGTGCTGTTGCCATTTATCACAAACCAATTTCTTGATGTAAGGTAGGAGATCGTTACATGGAATGGGATACCTCCTTGGTAGCAACTCGGATGCCGCATTCTTCGCCAGTATATCTGCCTTCTCATTCCCAGACACACCTACATGTGCTGGAACCCAACAAAATCGAACAGTTATACCTTTCCGTCCAATAATAAAAAGCCATTCTAAAATCTTTAAAACTAGAGGGTTACTAGAATTAAAAACTTCTAAAGCTTGAAGAACACTCCTTGCATCACTAAAAATTGTAAAATTACCCTCCTTTTCCAAAGCTATTTTCTCAATAGCGGTTAATATGCCATACAGTTCGGCAGTAAATATGGAAGCTGTTAGAGGAAGTGCACCTCTACAATTAAAATCATTACTATGTACTCCAAATCCAACGCCAGCATCAGATTTGGAGCCATCAGTATATATAAAAGTCGATCCCCTATGTTCTTCGACATGTTCCATAAAAAGAGACCTGGATTCTAAGTCAGTCATATTCTTCTTAACTCCAATAAAGTATTTACAAAAAGATATGTCAGGTAATTTCCATGGAGGCGTTGATGATAACTTGAATGGAAGTACCTTATTTCTAATTATATCCAGACTATTTAAAAATCGTTTCACCCGAAAGCCATAAGGTTGAGGAAATTTTAGGTGCAACTCAAAGTATGATGCGTGTCTTACAAGGCTTGCAGTCTGAAAGGCTAGAGAGCTAGGGAGTCTTTGCATTCTAAACCAATACCGAAGAATGGAAGACATTCGGTAAAGGTCTAGAGGTAACTCTCCAGCATCAACAAGGAGACTTGGGATAGGCGAGGTTTTAAAAGCTCCAGTAGATAATCTAATACCTGCATGATGTATAGAGTCTAATATTTTTAACCGGCTTGGGGTGGCTGAAGAATATACCTCACAACCATAACTAATTTTGGAAAAAATCAAGGCCTTGTATAATTTTAAAATAGTATTGCGGTCTGCCCCCCATGATATATGGGACAATACTTTTAAGATATTCAGAGCTTCAACACATTTAGCTTGTAGCGCTTTTAGGTGAGAAACCCATGTAAGTCTACAGTCAAATATCAAACCTAAAAATTTGGTTTCCGATACACATGGTATCCGTTGACCTTTAATGTATATATCCGGGTCTGGATGTACTCCCCGGATACGACAAAAATGGACAATGGTAGTTTTACTTGTCGAGAACTTAAATCCATTCATGTCAGCCCACTGGATAATTTTATCAATAGAGAGTTGGATTTTTCTCTCAACCATTGCCATTCTAGTGCCAGCAAATGATATTGAGAGATCATCCACAAATAGTGTTGAGAGAACATCCTGGGGAATGGCTGAGGATATCCCATTAATTGCTAGTGCAAAAAGGATTACACTCAGCACACTACCCTGAGGAACTCCTTCTTCCTGGCACTTACTCTCTGATAGAGTTTCCCCCACTCTCACTTGAAAAACTCTATGTGAAAGAAATGCCTGAATAAATAGGGGCAGCTCTCCTCTCAATCCCAATTCATGAATGGTTTTAAGAATACCATATCTCCATGTGGTATCATATGCCTTTTCAAGGTCAAAAAATACTGTAACATGGTGCTGTTTGGAAGCAAAGGCTTCACAAATAGAAGACTCAAGTCCTATCAACACATCAGTCGTTGAGTGCATTTTTCGGAATCCACATTGAATCGGTGATAAAATACCTTTCTTTTCAAGGTACCATATCAGCCTTGCATTGACCATCTTCTCCATGATTTTACATAAACAAGATGTCAATGCAATAGGACGATAGTTTGCTGCTAAAAACTTGTCTTTACCGGGTTTTAAAAAGGCTAAAATAATGGCTAGTTCCCAAACACTTGGGTAGCTATGATCATGCCATATTCTATTAATAATACTTAAAATAAATAGCTTTGTATTAAAATGTACATGTTTAATCATTGCATATGGAATTCCATCGGGTCCAGGGGCTGTATCGTTGCAATGAGCAAGTGCGGAATCAAATTCTCTTTCAGTGAAAGGAGAATTATACGACTCTTCCCTTCTTGTTGCAAAATTTAAAATTTTCTTTTCTTCAGTGCTCCTATACTGGTGACCAGGGGCTCCTTCACACTTGCTGGATACATTTGAAAAATGATTAGCCAGGGCATTGCTAACTTCATTTGCTTCAGTTACATACTGGCCATTCACCTTCAACACTGGTGGTGGGTTGGGGGTGAATTTGCCAGCTATCTTTTTTACTTTCCTCCACACAGAAGATGGTGGTGTTCTACTGTTAATGGAGGAAACAAAAGACATCCATGACTGGCGCCTTGCTTCTTTCATGGCACGACGGAACTGTGCTCTACATTTCTTGTACATAATTAAATTCTCATCAGTTCGGAGTCTACGCAATCGTGTTAGAGATCTTCTTGTGGCTCTGTGGAGTGCAGTTAGTTCTGAAGACCACCACGGGACTGGTCGTCGTTTGAATAATCCTGTTGTTTTGGGAATTGAATTGACTCCTGCTGTATGAAGAGTTCCATTCAGCAGGTCTATGGCATCATCAATACTTTCAAACTGTTCTGCTCTCCCTTCAATTTCACTTAGCTCACAAAATTTAACCCAGTCTGCCTTGTCTAGATTCCAACGTGGCGATCTTTGCAAAGGTGGACCCTTGTTGGTGTTTATAATGATTGGTGCATGATCACTAGTATGCCAATCATCTAATGTCCTCCAATCAAAATCAAGAAGGCAGTTAGAGCTTGCAATTGAAAGGTCAATGCATGACAAAGTACCTGTCTGAACATGGAAGTGCGTGGGCTCTCCTGTATTAAGGAGCCCCACATCCTCATTCTCCACAATTGATGAGATAATATTGCCCCTTGTGTTGGCCAAAACATCACCCCATAAAGGATGTCTACCATTCATATCTCCCAGTAAGAGAAAAGGTTGAGGGAGTTGTTGAATAACTTCTACTAAATCATCATATAAAATATCATCATTTGGAGGTAAGTACAGAGAGCATATTGTATATTTTCTCCCTATATCAATTTGTACAACAACTGCCTGCAGGGTTGTACGTATAGACATGGGTATTTGGGGAACATCTCGACGAATGTACATGAGACTTCCGCCATGGCTCCCTGCTTGTTGATTATATGGTGTTCTATAGCTAACATACTCTCGAGGACTAGGAGTGTTAGAATCAAGCATACTTTCCTGTAGACATACTATTATGGGGGAATGCTCATGAATTAGGAGCTTAAGTTCTTCATATTTCGCCCTCAAACCCTGACAGTTCCATTGCAAAATGGAGGAGAAAACTATGGATTATTTCTGGAAGACGTCTTGGGTGAGGTCTTCCCATTAGCAGTTTTTAATCTAACATTATTACTTGTAGGTTTCTTCAGAGATGGTCTTGTTATGTTGGGTTTTACGTTGGAGTTTTTCTTTGTATCTTTTTTATATATTTGTTGAGGGGGATGGTGGATCTCAACTTGAATTTCTGATTTATTTAAATTGTCTTCTGGTTGATCGCCAACATCAACAGACAAAACATCATATTTATTTGATGTCATAATTCTAGTATTTCTTATGGAAGGGGGTGAGAGAGATGGAGGTCTCTCTCTTTTACGATTAATAGGTTGCAAGTTACCAGGTTTTTGTACCTTCCCCACTACAGGTACACCTGATAACTTGGTGTCAGGTGGAATCTCCATTAAATCAGGCAAGGATATGGCCTGGGAGAGGTTAGTACTATCCTTTGTAATGGGGGACAAAGGTTTGATAGTGGTGGGTAATGTCTTTTTGTTGATACTCAATGATAAATCTTTAGGAGGAGATGTTCTTGTCTTATGCAGCACTTTATCAATAGATTGTGAATTCCTTTCTCGAGAACTACCTACAGTAGTAGGTGGGTGAGATGATTCCCGAGGAACTTTTTCTCCTGTTTTTAATGTTTTTGCATAAGTATTAGATTTATTTAATAATCTCTTGGCATGCCCCACGCTTACATGTTCAATAATTGATTTATTGAGGGCAGCCTCTTCTAACTTATAAAACTGGCAGCTCCTATCATTAGATTTATGATTAGAGTTGCAGTTTAAGCACCTTGCCTCAAGTGTACAATCCCCATGATAAATTTTGGAGCAAGTATTACAAATTTTTTCATTATTGCAAACTTTGGAAGGATGTCCAAATTTAAAGCAATTATAACATTGCAGTGGCTTCTGCTTAAAAGGTTGAACTCTGATCCTTTCGTTTTCTATGTCTATGTGGAAAGGTACATCAGCATCCTGGAAAGTAAGAACAATCATTGATGTTCCAGGTACTTTATGTACTTTCCACACTGATAGGGGACACATGGCCAATATCTCCTCTTC
>NC_090732.1:93406524-93414024 GCF_036898095.1 Palaemon carinicauda | reverse complement strand
TGCGAGCAAGAATTCAAACAAAATAAAAGATGAGCTAGCATGCTTACGCAGGTTGGTCGACTACCAATGCAGGGAAGAGCAAGTGATAAGACAAAAGAGCACAAACATCACAGTGTACGAGCGTGTGTGAAACACGCGCAGTATATGGCTCCCCCTAAAAATTATATACATGTGAAATAGGGCACCATGCTCTTGAGAGGCATACTGTGGGCGAGTCATCTGGCAGGGATATGCTGCTTTTTAGATGATCAATGAAGACCAAGTCTTCTTTGCCACGAAGGTTAATTAAGAAAGCCTTCGGTGTACGATGGATCATGAGGTAAGGGCCTGTGTAAGGGGACGATAGCATTCCTCCTAGTTGGCGGTGGGTTACTAATGTCTGCGCAGGACAAAGTGTGTTGCTAAGTGCAGATCTGTTGCTATGAGCTGCTTCCCAGGGGATTTTAAGTCTGGCAGCATGGAATAAATTTTCCAACTATGTGACGTAGGCACCGGAGATTATTGGAGGAGGATGTAAGCGGAAAAAAAAATTGGCAGGGACGACCAACGGGTCACCATACACCATTTCAGGTGCCAAGACATTCAGGGCATCTTTAGGAGTGGTTCTTAGTCCCAAGAGGACCCAGGGAAGCTGGGTAAACCAGTTGGAGTCATTGTAGCGGGACATCAAAGCTGCTTTGAGGGGGCAACAAAAACGTTCAACCATTCTGTTGGCAGCGGGGTTGTAGGCAGTCGGCTCATGTAGGGAGATGCCTGGGAGATATGCTGATGCTGCCCACAATTGAGAGATGAAAGTGATACCCTTGTCAGAAGTAATATTGTCAGGGATACCAAATGTTGCTATCCAATCTCAAGGTAAGGAAGATGTTCATGGGGCAGATGTTGCAGTTTCCATGGGAATGGCTTCAGGCCAATGAGGGGAGCAGTCAATGACAGTGAACAGCTAACAGTGTCCTTTTGATTTGGGCAAGGGACCTACTACATCGACGTGAATGGGGGCAAAATGAAGGTGAGGTTGAGGAAAGGTGCCCACTCCTGAATCCATGTGTCGATGTCCTTTCGAAGTTTGGCATGAAGTGCAGGCTCGGAACCAATCCTTAGTACCCTTAGTAATGCCATGCCAAATGAACTTTGTCTTCGGTAGCTGTGCATTAGACCGGCGCAAGGGATGTGAAAGGCCATGAATAAAATCAAACACCTGTTGGTGCATGGGAGCAGGTATCTATGGCTGTGGTCTATCAGTACTGAGCAGTGGAGTTGTCGAGAGGAATGTCTTGCCAATGGAGTGATGTGCAGGATGTCCTACATGCTTGGTACTCTGGACCTTTTCGTTGGGCTTCTGCAAAGGCATTGTAATCTAATACAAGGTGAAAGGCTGCCAATGTGTCTTTTAACAGGACGTCGGCAATGTGATTCCTTTTCCCGGGGATGTGTTGAAGTGTTCATTTGTATTCAGCCACAGTAGAGAGATGTCAGTGTTGAAGGGCGGACCAGATGTCGGACTATTGAGTAAAGGCATGCACCAGAGGAATGTGGTCCTTGAAGGACATACCTTCTAAGAAGTGGCGAACAGCCAAATGCTCCATCAGCAATTCGCTGTCAAAGGTTCAATAGCCGGATTCTGCCACGGACAGTTTTTTACTAAAGAAGGTCAATAGGTGGGGTGAGAAAAGGAGAGTGGCATGTGGCACCGGAAAAGTGAGAGCATCAGTGGTTGATAGGGCATTCTTTGCATTGCAGAAGGCTGCTTCTTGGAGACCACACTTCAGGGCTTTTAGCTTGCTCTTAAGGGAGGCAAGAGTGGTAGAAATGGCTGGGCAGGTACCAGTGATAACAGTTGATCATGCCCAAGAACTCTTGCAATGCTTTGATGCTCTAGGGCGCTGGGAAGTTCTGAACGGCTGCTACCTTCTCAGGGAGGGGGTGGATGCCTTCAGGAGTGATGCGGTACCTAAGACCGATACTTCTTTGGCGCCAAAGGTAAAAGGTACTCTTGTCGTACCAGACTACAAGGCTGTTCTGTTGTAGGCGGTCGAGAACGATGTGTAGGTGACAGATGTGTTCCTCTCTGGAGGAAGTAAATACAAGAATGTCATCCACGTAACATATGCAGAACGGGAGGTCCCATAAGATGCTATCGATGAGGCATTGAAAAGTTGCCCCAGCATTGCGAAGGCCAAAACAAGAGTAACTGAAGGTGTAGGTACCGATGAGGGTGGTGATGCTGGTCTTGGGGTCGTATTCTAGGTTCATGGGCACTTAATAATACTCCTTCAAGAGATTTAGCTCGGAGAAAACCTTTCCTTTGTGCAAGTAGGAAGTGAAGTCAGTGATGTTTGGGAAGGGGTAGTGATCCAGTTCTGTCTGCATGTTCAGACCCCTACAATTCCCACAAGGGCGCAGGAAGTTATCTTTTTTCAGGACGACGTGTAAGACCGACAACCATGAGCTTGAGACCTTTTGGCAAAGGCTCATTTCTTGCCAAAGAGCCAGTGCCAGATGCCTGAATCTGGCGAACACTAGGAGCCCAGTCATCTTGATTTGGTGATAAATACCATGTTTGGTGGGGACCATGGGCATTTGACAAAGTTCTGGACAAGGACTTCAGGGTACAATGTGAGGAGATGAACATAGGCATCAACGGGTGAGCTGATGTGGAGAGCGAGGTCGGAAGGAGCAGGTTAAAGAGGTGTCGACAAGTATGAGTCTGCGTTGACTAACCGTCGCTGAGCAACATCAACCAGGTAGTGGAAATGGGAGACGAAATCCACATCGAGGATCGGCAATAATTATACTCAGCCTAGAGCTTCAACTAAAAAGGAATAACAATTTAACCATAAAAAGCACTTTCTCGTACAACCCAGGAACATAAGTGGTGGACTACCCTTAAATCTGCACTCTTTGGTGTAGATGCAACCGTTCCTCCTTTACTTAAGGATGATGGCTCTGTCACTCACTGTCCAAAGGAAAAGGCAACCATTTTAGTACATGTGTTTGACCGTAAACAGAGCAATGAGAAACTTGAACTTCCTCCTTGTTTTCCTGAGGCTAAACTAAGTAATTTAGCTTTTCGATCTCGTGAAATTAAAGCTCTCTTGATAACCTTGATGCTTATGGAGGTGTAGACCCAAATATTATATTTCCCTTGTTTTTTATAGACTTCAGATTTCTTACCTCCAAAGTTATCTGTTATTTTGTGCAAGTTAGCAAGGAGAGGAGCTTTTATCACTTGTTAGAGAATGGCTAATGCTACTTCACTATGTGAATGTGTTTGTGGTAGCTGAACTCCAACTGATTACTACCCATTTTCCATAACTCCCATATGATTTAAAGTTTTTGAACGTCTTTTGGCAAAATGTCTAAATAGTTTGCTGAAGGTAATCATCTATTCTCTAGGTTGCAATTTTGTTTTTGTAAAGGCCTTGGCGCATGGGAAATCTCTTGGTTGTGGTCAAGCAGTTCGCATGATTGGCCTTGATTTTACTGCTGCCTTTGACCGTGATAATCCTGAGACCCTTGTTTTCCAACTCAAACAGTTGGGAGTGGGTGGGTCATTTCTTAGCATCATTATGGAATTTTTAATAGATTGCAAAGAGTTGTATTGATGGGCACCATAGTGAGTGAGTATAGGAATGTGATATCTGGTGTTCCTCTGGGTAGTGTTCTTGGCCCATTACTTTTCATACTATATACACATGACATGTGATTTGGCCTAGACAACAAGCTTGTTGCATATGCAGATGATGCTACACTCGTTGCATCAATTCCATCTCCTGAATGTAGATCTATGATTGCTGAATCCCTTAATAGAGATCTAGCTAAAATTGGTGCATGGTGCAAATTATGGGGATGAAGTTGAATCCTAATAGAACGCAAATAAGGATAGTGGCTCCTCACCATCACAAAGAATGGCTTATTGAAAAGGTATTTTAATATTTTCGGTTATCAGTCTATCATCAAGATCTGTTTTAATTCTTCCATTCTAGCTTGTTTCGAGCATTGTTCTTTTGTCTGGTCGTCAGCTGCTGATTCTCATGTTAATTTGTTGGACAGGAACTTACAGTCTATTAAATTTCTTATTCCTGATCTAGATATTCATCTTTGGCACCATCATTCAATTAGTTCATTATGCAGGTTACATAAGATTTTTCATAATTCTGTTCATCTTTTACTTTCAGATCCACCCGGACAGTTCCATCCTGTTTGTAATACTAGGCATGCAGTTAATTCTAGTAGTCAGGCCTTTTCCATCACGAGGCTCAATACTACACAATATTCTAGAAGTTTTATTCCAGTTATGACCAAGTTGTGGAACGATCTTCCTAATCGGGTAGTTGAATCGGTAGAACTTCAAAAGTTTAAAGTTGCAGTAAATGTTTTTATGTTGAACAGGTATGGGTAATTTGAATGATACGAGAAATGGTTAAATACTGGCTGCTTATGAATATTTGTGTTTTAGTTTCAATCTCCAATTAAGGAACTGCCTTTGTAAATACCTGTAGGCTATAAAAATCTAAATGGATGGATATATATATATATATATATATATATATATATATATATATATATATATATATATATATATATATATATATGTATATACAGAATATATATATATATATATATATATATATATATATATATATATATATATATATATATATATATACAAATAGATATGTATATATACAAATATATATATGTATATATATATATATATATGTATGTATATATATATATATATATATATATATATATATATATATATATATATATATATATATATATATATATATGTATGAATATATATATGTATATATATATATATATATATATATATATATATATATATATATATATATATATATATATATATACATGAAAATATATACATATATATATATATATATATATATATATATATATATATATATATATATATATATATATATATATATATATTCTTACGAAGTTGGTCTAGCATAGAGTAAATATTTTATTCATGTATTTCATTTGTGCATTTAAGAGATGTATAGTCAGATTGTAAGGTGAGTTCCTCTCTTGTAGGTTTAAGTAAATGTATGTGAATTACATAAGACTTTCGTCATTCATCTAATTGTATTTTTCAATTCAATTCAGTATATGTAAATTTACGTTATTTTTGAGAATTAACTTTATCTTTCACGTATTTTGTTATGTAATCTTATGTAAACTCGTTTAGGTATGCTGTATGAGCCATGGGAGATATGAACACGAGGTATTACATCATGTTTATTTTCACACATGGTGAAAATGTGCATGAAATTTCTTGTAATACTTTTTCTCTTTTTTTATTGTTTTGAGGAGGCAGGTTGGTGGAGTTAGCTGAGAGAGGGTTGTCCTGCAAGTAAGGTTTGTTCCCCTGTTCAATTTTCTACATTGCCTACCTAGCCGCTAGAGCCTTGCCTCTAAGCAATGAAAATGATTTAATAGAATTATCTAAAAGTATTGAGTCAATAAATATATATATATATATATCCCGGCTGGCAAGAGACTGATGTCTCGCCATGTAAATCCTCGGACAGCTGGGTAGCGTCAGGTTCCGATATCTTTTATGGCCTCTCGTGGCATGGTTAGTTTCGACCTGGCCTTTCATTAGAAGGGGCTAGCGTTCGATCCCAAGTGTGAGGTAGAAATTTGTTTCTATTTGAACACAATGTTGTTTGATATTTATCAATATTGACTCATTAGGGGTAATTTGAATGAATTACTACCAATTGTGTCACGTGGTGGGCCGGGATATCGGGTAAAACTCGCTGGTAAGAGACTGATGTCTCGCCAGGTAAATCCTCGGACAGCTGGTTAGCATCAGGTTCCAATATCTTTTATGGCCTCTCGTGGCATGGTTGGTTTCGATCTGGCCTTTCATTAGAAGGGGCTAGTGTTCGATTCCAAGTATGAGGTAGAAATTTATATATATATATATATATATATATATATATATATATATATATATATATATATATATATATATATATATATATATATATATACATATTTATATATATATACATATATACACATATTTATATCGATATATATATATATATATATATATATATATATATATATATATATATATATATATATATATATATATATATTTATATCTCTATATATATATATATATATATATATATATATATATATATATATATATATATATATATATATATATATATATATATGTATGCATATATATTTTCATATATATATATATATATATATATATATATATATATATATATATATATATATATATATATATATATATATATATATATATATATATTTATATATATATATATATATATATATATATATATATATATATATACATAAATATATAATTATGTATATATATGCATATATACATAATTTATATATATATATATATATATATATATATATATATATATATATATATATATATATATATATATATATATATATATATACATTTACATACACATATATATACATATATATATATATATATATATATATATATATATATATATATATATATATATATATATATATATATATATATATATATATATATATTTCAAATAAGCCATATATATTAATATATTAAAGTCTGGATTCTCTTAACGACCTCGGGATCAGAGCCCCAGGCGGAATCACCCAAAGACTATAGTATCAGACCGGCCGGGACTTGAACCCTGGTCCAGGATACCTGTATGCCAGTGACCATACTACTTCGTGGTATGGTCACTTTGTGGCTGAGTAGTATGGTCACTGGCATACAGGTATCCTGGACCAGGGTTCAAATCCTGGCCGGTCTGATACTATAGTCTTTGGGTGATTCCGCCTGGGGCTCTGATCCCAAGGTCGTTAAGAGAATCCAGACTTTAATGTATTAATATATATGGCTTATTTGAAATATGAAAAACACGTTTAAATGTGCAAAAATTTAACATATATATTATGTATATATATATATATATATATATATATATATATATATATATATATATATATATATATATATATATATATATATATATATGTATATATATATATATATATATATATATATATATATATATATATATATATATATATATATATATATATACAGTATATACCCCTAGGAGATTGTAAGCAGCAGAAGAGATTCAGCCTATCCCATTGGAAGAGCTAATTCCCTCTCTCCTCTGAAGCTCATTAATTGTACCCTCTCAAACATGAATAAGTTTTGTACTCAATGTAAATCGTGTTTAATGTGTTCAAACGATGAATCCATTGAAGGTTATTCTAGTGTATTGTGTTAATGTATGTACTTTTGTCATAAATTTTTGTAACTGGCCCTGTGAGATTTAGGTTAAACAGTGAAGTGTATTTATTTTGCTTAGCTGTGCGGTAACCTCGTGTGACCTAAAAGACGTGAGTTTAACAGTTACTTTTATGTAAATTCCATTTAGTGTTTAATCATCA
>NC_090732.1:93396524-93399024 GCF_036898095.1 Palaemon carinicauda | reverse complement strand
CGACCGTCACAACTGACGCGGTGCCTTTCAATCCTTTCATCTATCTCATTTGAATAGTTATAATTAAGCATTTACTTAGGACACATTTCCTGCGTGAACGGCGAACTGATTGTTTCCCTTTTTATTTGTCTAACAAAGAAATGTGCGCCATCGCATATATTATTCATGCTACATCATGCACAATTGCTAGTATCAACTGAATTCGAGAGGATAATAAAGAAAGTAATGATGCTGGCATTGTGACTGAGTTGATGCAGATTCAGTAATTAGTCGTCCATTTTGGTATTATATGTGATATACTGTTTCCAGTACATTCAAATAAATATTAACGTAGTGTGATTAAAACTACCCAAAGGGATGGAATGTAAACAATCGAATGACGGGAAAGGAAAAAAAAGTAAATATACACCTTTTATGACTTGAATGACATTTTCTTGAAAATATACCAGCTGGCTTCTTTAGTACCTATTGGAACTATGCATCCTGGTATGAATATATATATATATATATATATATATATATATATATATATATATATATATATATATATATATATATATATATATATTGGCGATCAAACTTTCCTTTGTCAGTGAAGTTATGGTTATTTTACAAGCATAATTTGATTAAGCAAGATTAAGTACACTTAAAAAAAAAACCGTAATCTTAATCGGAAATTCTCGGTAAAAATATACGGCGGCCGTAATTCAACTATAATCTTTTTTATTATAATTTACGGGTTGGTGACCGAAATGTCAGTCCTTTATGTCAATATATCCGTTTTTAAAACGGTAAATTCTCGGCAACATTTATTCCAGGACGTTTACCGTATTTTACAGCAACTTTTTAACAATGTGGTTTCTTAACAGGTTAGGTAAATAACTTTCAAAATGTAACAGATTTATAAATAAACTACAGTAGAAGGAAATGATAGATCTCAATACCTGTTTCAAGCCAACTCTCTCTGAGATCCCTTCCAACACTTCCGAATTGCAACTTATCCGCGCTGTTACTAATTACCAAACACTATTATTAGCTATTCTAAACAATGCCCTACTTCTCTTCTTATGCCATATGGCATATACTTATTATCATGCATCCTGGCACTTCTTTGGCTTCTATCTCCACCCCACCCATAATCATAGAATATCCAATGAGATGCAAACCTACTCCTCAGACAGCTGTCATGCATCGTTTGGCTTCGAAGCTAAATGAAGTGGATGCACTAATCGTTCCAAAGCTTGAAATCTAGCTATGGCTCAAATGACCAAACATTAATAGTGATTGAACATTTCCTGTTAAATTCATTTATGCTCTACAGTTTATTTTATGGATCTGTGTGCATGTATGACAAAATATACTGTTAAAAATGTGCATTAAAAATGCGGTAAATGAATGGCAACAATTATTCCAGGATTTTTACCGTTTTAAAAACGGATATATTGACGTGAAGGAGTGTTATTACGGTCACTAACCCGTAAAATATAAGAACAAAGTATGGCAGACTTACAGTCTCTTGTATTTTACTGAAATACTGATGAGAACAGTATATTTCTACTGAGAATTTCCGATTAAAATTACGTTTTTTTTTTTTCTTTAAACGCGTACGTTTTTTTTAGCTGCCGAATCAAAAGTTAGAGGTATTTCTGTTAAGGGGTGATATTTTTTGCCTATGGTATATTCTAGTTATATTACCTTAAAAGTCTATGATATACAAGCCTATTTATCGTCAGTTGGAGAAAGGGTTAGTTTAATAAAGATGGATTTGGATTTTGGAACATGAGTGGCAAAACTTTACGGCGTGGGAACTACACTGTATATGGGAAATGGCTTGTATGATAGGCGTTATGAATTGAGATTTGACCTTTAATTACTTACCTTATTCAAAAGGATTCCATGAATGATGGCATTGTTTCTTTAACAAACGTCTTTTTTTAAACTAAAATATAAAGTAAAGCCTTAGGGGAATCGTATTTCATAACCAGCGTTACGTCATAATCAGGAAGAAATTAGGAATTACTTGGTTAGTAAATCTCAAATCCCTTTTCCCACAAACCTCATCCGCCTAAATCCCAACTCTCTCTCTCTCTCTCTCTCTCTCTCTCTCTCTCTCTCTCTCTCTCTCTCTCTCTCTCTCTCTCTCTCTCTATGAGCACACACAGGGGCGAGCACACAAATTGTGTCATAGAAGTTTTTCTTAACATTTATTACCAGATTAAATAGCCTAATAGATAATGAAATTCATGCCACTTGAAAATAACAATATATTTGATGGTAGATCGACATACATTAAATATACGTTATATAAACAGTACACAGACACACACACACACACACACACATATATATATATATATATATATATATATATATATATATATATACACACATATATATATATATATATATATATATATATATATATATATATATATATATATATACATATATATATATACATATATATACATATATATACATATATATTTATATATGTATA
>NC_090732.1:93366524-93384024 GCF_036898095.1 Palaemon carinicauda | reverse complement strand
CTGTTAAACAAAGGTCTTCCTCAGTGACAGCAGGTTTCATCCTTTTCTTTTCTTTTTAATTTTTTTTTTTTTTTTTAATCTCCGCGATTTTGCCTCGATTTCTTTGGGCTCTCGTGATAATATCTTGCCCTTAAATGGAGGTTTAGGTCATCCGAGACTTAGCGTTGTGGTTATTGTACCGTTTTCCATACCATTTGGGTCATTAGGAAATGCGTAATATTATTCTAGCGGCTCTAGCCTTTCGGTGGTAAAATATTCATGGCATTTTTTTTTTCAGGATACTAAATAAATACATATTCTCAACTTTTTGCAAGGGGGATTAAATATCTCACTTGGCAACGGTTTTCTGTCATTAAAAGGAAATTGCAAAAACAGAACGATTCACATTACAAGAATTTCTCTCTCTCTCTCTCTCTCTCTCTCTCTCTCTCTCTCTCTCTCTCTCTCTCTCTCTCTCTCTCTCTCTCTCTCTCTCTCTATCTGAAGATCATGATTGCCAAGTTCTCCATGTTTGTATTACGTAGCACATACGCAGTCTATTACCTGTGTAATTTTGTGGCCTTGCATCACCTGTGAGGCTTGATTAAATGTGCTTATTTGGAATCCATATCTTGTATAATCATCTCGTTACTTAACTTATCGTAGTGGTGAGTTTCCTGTGGCTGTTTATGTGCATGTTCCACGCATCCACTTATTATTAGAGATGAAAGATAGAAGACTTCTCACAGTCGTTGGTCAAGTGTTTATTCTTCTTACGCAAGTTTCCTACTGATATAAAGTTTTATTTTGTCATTATTCAACTGTGATTTAAAGAAAAAGAGAAAGTTCTGTTTTCAGACAATAATTTGATGACCTGATTTCAACCAGCTTTTTTGGCTAATGGTATCTTCTTTTTATTTGCTTAGAAATATGCCTGTCTAAAAGTGTGTGTGATTTAGAGAGAGAGAGAGAGAGAGAGAGAGAGAGAGAGAGAGAGAGAGAGAGAGAGAGAGAGAGAGAGAGAGAGAGAGGGAACTTAATTCCATATATCCGTATCTTCGAGCGCAGTGATTAGCGATTTAGAATCATGATTGCCATTCTGATATGCTGCCACAATTCTTCCACTGTCTGGCCTTAGCCGTTAAACACAACTTAAATACTAGTTTGAAAGTTTCAATTTTTATTTTAGTTCATTAAGACTATTTTAGTCCATTTCGCTCTCTTTCCATTATTCATTTTTTCGCATGATTGGGTCTTACTCTGGAGAAGATTAATGCTTTTTATCTATAGAATGATATCCAAGGAAACATTGGATATAATTTCATAATTATGATTTTATGATTTTGATATTAAAATGAGGTAACCCCAATATGGGAATCTACTGGTCTGGCTGTTTGTTCGCTTGCCTGTCTATTGTGACACCAGGCAGTCATAATGAGAAGTCAATCATGCTCTCTCCATACGAAATTAAACTCACGAACACAAACATGATTTTACATACACACACACATACACATGCGCACACACACATTATATATATATATATATATATATATATATATATATATATATATATATATATATATATATATATATATATATAAATAAATATTCATATAAGATATATATTATACACCTCCTAGTATCTGGATTCTCTATATTTTGGGATCAGAGACCCAAGGGGTAATCAACTCAAAGATAATAGCTTATAATCGGCCAAGGAATCGAACCCGGACCCAAGAAACTGAGGTTTCATTGACTCAGCAACACAGCTGACTTGCTTAGTCAATAGAACCTCAGTTTTTTGGGCCCGAGATCGATTCCTTAGTCGACCAGAAGCTATTATCTGTAAGTTGATTTCCCCTTGGGTCTCCTATCCCAAGGTAGAGAGAATCTAAATATTATGAGGTGTATAACATATGGCTTATATGAATATATATGTAAAACACGTCTAAATGTGCAAAACTATCATCAATAACACACACACACACACATATATATATATATATATATATATATATATATATATATATATATATATATATATATATATATATATATATATATATATATATATATATATATATATATATATATATATAAGAGAGAGAGAGAGAGAGAGAGAGAGAGAGAGAGAGAGAGAGAGAGAGAGAGAGAGAGAGAGAGAGAGAGAGAGAGAGGGGTGTTTGAAATCATCTACCATGAATTAAAAACAAAAAATCAATAAGTAAACGGACAGTAGTCATTCTTAGGTAGTATATTACAGCTACTGTACTTGAGACAATTTTGCTATCATACGATGATTCTTGCAGATAACCTTTCACACCTGGCTATGTGACGTGGCGATTTTATCACTTTTTTTTGGTGTTAATTCACCTGTTACATACTTGCATTGGTGTTTTGCAAATCATTGTTTGTGTATGTCCCTCCTTGCGCTTTCTCAATAGAATTTTACTGTAGATGTATTCTCTTTTTTTCTTTCTGTATATGGGTTGAAAATGTTTTCAGTAGGAAAGGAGGTTTCTCTTTGCAAATCCTTACGAGCAAAATTGTAACACTTGAACGAAGTGTGGAATTTCAACCACTTCCTTTCCTTGTCGTTGCGAAACTTTGCCCTTGCAATTATATTTGTTGATGTAACAAATGATGACAGTTAGATAAACGCTCTCTCTCTCTCTCTCTCTCTCTCTCTCTCTCTCTCTCTCTCTCTCTCTCTCTCTCTCTCTCTCTCTCTCTCTCTCTCTCTCTCTCTCTCTTGTGGTTTGTGTTATAGTTGTTTGGATTTTCATATCTATGCATTTATTGTTTAATACTTTCCAGATATATGAATTTTTAAAGAAAAGTATACAATATAAATTTTTTCTCTCACACTGTACTCCCTTTACAAGTTATTTACATGTTTTAGTGTTTTGCCTTTCCCTTCAGTAATCGCAGAGAAAAATATTCTCCTAGGTTTTTCTCTCAGACAATTTAAAAAGATTTTAGCTATTCTAATTTTACGAAGACCTCATTCTTAACACAGATGTGATGTGGGGCATTTTTATCCACGTACAATTCGAATAGGCTACGTGCAGTTTTAAAGACTTTCTGTAATTTCAACCGCAGACATTCTACATCTGTCATTCTTAATTTCCACTGATCAGTCACTTTTCGAACCCTTTAGTCAGAAACTTAGGAAAAGTGCCATTTTCAAGGGTGGAATTAACAAAATAATAACAGTTTTTGTTGTGGTGTAAATGACTGAAGCATAATTAGAATCTATCGACACGCTACTAAAACATGCAAATGTAAAAGCAACGTAATGGGGCAAATACAAAACAAGTATGAAAACTGAGCACTATGGAAAATTAATGTATCAAACTAACCTATAACTTACTTTGATATTTATTTCTTTATATGATGGGATCAGACCATTCTTTTTGAACATGTTAGCGGCTCTCATGTTAAGATCTAGTCATCAACTTTCCTTGGAATTTGAGTGAAGCAATTAATGCAATTCAAGTACCACAAATCAAGTAGTGACAAATGAATCAGCAAAACAAAAGTCATCCTTCTTGAGTAAGAATATATTAAAAAAAAAAAAAAGAAGCAGCCCAATATTAACTACGGGTTGATAGTAGTTAACAGTTCTTCAGCCTACCAGCTTTATTGAATGAACTTCACAGCATCACATGTCATATATAATAGCAGTGATGACATACGACTGACCCTTTCATTTAAACAGATTCTATTTAGCCTTCATGCTTTTTCAGGTACAGGAATAATTGATCTGCCATTTCTTGTATGGTTCAGCTTGTTATTATCTGGAAGGTTGGAAAGTGTTCAATATGCTGTCCGTTTTTAAGTACATAAACACGACAATAAATATATGTAAATATGATAGATCTGATGTTAAATTGACTGATAAACCAGTCATAAGAATTATACTTTATCAGCAATGGACACACGGAACTTTTGAGAGTGATTATAGAAGTTACTCAAGGTTGCTTTTGGACAAGCATGAAGGGGTTCCTTTTCCAGATATTTTCAGCTGATAGAAAAGGTGGGTCAAAGAAAAGTGAGAACTGATAGCTAACCAACCATGGTAGGAAATAGTTCGGAAAATTAACTGTTTGTAAGTGATATAAAGTGTGGTTTTAACCACAATTTTATTTATATAAATGTATATTTTTCTTAATATGGACTAAATTAATCTAATACAATAATTGCTTATTTTATTTTAATTCTAGTTTTCTAGTTTTCTTGGTGACCGGCTGTTACGATCTTAAAATCGTTACAAGTTCTTTTAATAAGCAAAATAAATATAAAAAAACAACCAATTAAATATGGGAAATGAATATAAAAAGAAACTCGCGAAAAAACACCACTTTTATTCACAAACTCATAAAGAAAATCAATGTTACTTCTACGGTTACTGTAACTGACAAATCAAAGTGATCAAACACCAACAAAAAAGGGGAACGGTCAGTAAGGTAGAAATACTTAAGGAGTAGTTTTTTTGCAGCTGCTGAGACGATACTGGTACGGAGACTTTAGGCTTGACAACGTTGCAGAAGGGCGGCTGAAGTTCATAAAAGACGTCATAAAAGGGGTGGCATCAAGAAGGGACATCAGAGGTCTTCTTCCAAGGATTCGATGATACTGTTGAACGAAGGCAGGCTGCAGGCAATGCTGGCTACTTCTTGTCACAAGCAGGGATAGTCCATGGGCCAGAAAGGGAAACCCTCCCCCCCCCCTAGGGAATTTTCACGACCCCCTTAGTTTTCTTCCTTAGGGTGTCCTTTATGCATATCCGGGTGTTTCCAAACATATAAACGTGGCAAAAATGCAAAATTATCACTTTTAGTACAAACCGCACGCCAAATTTTCACATTTTTAGCCGCACTTACTTTGTGTCGCTTTATTGGCTCTAACTTTCTTAATATCCAAACTAAGTGAAAATGTTTGGTACCAACATAATGCTACGACCAAGTGCTACAAAATGGTATATAATTATGTCCATAAATAATTATTATTACGTATTCCAGGGCCATTATTGTACCCCCTACCCTTAATTTTTGTTCGAAAATGGGCACCTGTAACTAGTTGCTACTGATACTGATGAAATTGTTGAGGCATTTGGTTACATCTCTATATTTGATTTTGTACATAATCTTATTTAGAATATTGCATATCAGTTTCGTTCACTAATTTCCCAAAATATATGAATTAAGTGACAATAATCAATTCATTGTATAATGGCCACATATTTTTATCTAAACCTACTTTGTAGGGAACGCTTCGTAATGTCTTCTGTAAATCGTGACATATCTGCATTATTTTGGTGCCAATCAAATGTTTGGAGCATATACAACTAAGCTTGATGATGTAAAGTTAATCTGTTACTAATATCCATTATCTAAATTGCTGATACATATCCCCCACCCCTTAAAAACAGGCCAAGTTTCAATTGAAGGAACTTTGTTCTACCCTCATCCTCCCTATCATCTCTACTTTCTGGTACCAAATAGCAACAAAACAATTTATCTTTTTGATTTATTACACAAAAGAGTATTTTACTAACATTTAAAGAATGAGATGCTTTGAAAAGAATTATACTGCTTGGACATTATTCACTGTAAAGTGGCCACCACATACTTTTATCATGAATATGCATTCACAAACATAGTAAATATGACTAAAACTATAAATGTAGGATACGACCTGTTGCAGTGTGTCTGACTTTCATATCTAACAGGTGTCATTCACTGAGACAACCAAGAAAATCATTGATTAACAGTAAAATAAGATAAATGTAACCAAAATAAATGTCATTTATAACTCAAACTGATAACTAATACCAACAAGTAAATGGTGAAGAGCTTGGAAGTCTAAATCAATGTTTGAAATCAACGAAGTTATGTTCATATAAATATCATTATATGTGGAGTATGATGTCTTAGTTGGTGCCTCTTTGTCACTGGCAACAGACTACAGAAAAAACTAGCTTGACAATTTACACATTGCGTTCATGATTCTTCATCATAAATGTTGTCAGCTACGTTGTTAATGTCAATATCCTCTGTATCCAAATCGTCATCGCTGTCGGGTTCTCTGTCTGGCATGATATCAATGAGTTCCTGTGGCAGTATATCACCTTTGACCCAGTCAATCTGCAGCTGTCCTGAGTCATCAAGTTTCCAGCCTTTGCCTACTGGACTTGGTATGTCTGGATATGGCACACTGGACGTATTCCAAACATATGCTTGGTAGTTGCATCTGAGGATATGCATGTGCAATGATGACCTGCATGGTGGTAGCAAGCTCAGATCAATACCATCACAACTGGACAAAGTTTGGCCTTTCTTGGGCTGGAATTTTTGTCTAAACATATCATAGCGCAGCTTGTTTATGTCTTTGTAGTTGGCCTTACCATACATACAGCAGACAAACTGTTCAAGTTCACTGAATGTTTCTTCAGAAAGTTCAGCAGTGGTTGCTAGAGAGATTAATGCTGAATGGTATTCAGGATGGGCATCAAGTGTCTTCTTTGGTGTAAGTTTACCTCGGCGAACGAAGGCACTTGTTGTATCGCATCCTGTGAATGCATGAAAAGAGTACATGAGTTTACAGTAATCTGTACCATGTTTGCTAATAACAGCTCTCACATCAATTAGTCTTCTCTTATTTGAAACGCCAGTATCAAATAACACAGACGGATCGATATCTTGAGAAAACTTCAACAGCAATAGGAAGACATCAGTATCTGGTGAACGGACTACAATCACCTTTTCTGTACCAAATGATTTGGCAGCATGGATGCAATGCAGAATGATCCGAGTATCTGCTTCCTCCTGTGAAGAAAATAGGTCCTGGACCTGCATGGTCTGAACAGTCAATCCATCCTCACTTGTAAGGAGAGTGCATTCTTCCTTATACACAAAATATATGTGTCTGTTGTGTAATCTAGGGGCATATTTTTCTGTTTGCCATTCACACAACAAAAGTTTGATCAGTTGTTCTTTGTTTGAGTCATTACTCATGAAAGATTTCCAGTCACGAGGTACTTTTGTACTTGCACCTTTGATCAAAAATGTTTGTGATTCACCACGACGCGATCGCTCATAGCTCTTTATGGAATTCTCCTTGTATGTGTCTGTAACAAAGTCTACTCTTGGTACCTTTGGCAACTGCTCAAACACCTTGCTTGCAAGTTCCTCAAAGGTAGTAGGCAGGCCAATCAGAGCTTGCAAAATTGCGTTGCCATCTATGATGTACACTGTTTTTTCTACCTTTGGTGCATCAGGAGCTGCAACACCAGTCTCCAGTACATGTAACAATTTTGCTTTGTCTGTCTTCACAGGATGACCATCGGCAGTTGAAAGTGCCCAGGGTATTGGTGCTAATGGGTAGCTTAGTGTCTTCTCCAGGCTGATGCTGTGCTCCTCAGAAAGCATCACCAGCTGTCCAAAGAGGTTTCTTTCAGCTTTAATCTGAATTTGTTTGTTAGTCGCACTTGTAACCTTCTTGACTTGGCTTAAAGAGGCAAATGTGCTCAGTTTGTTTCTTGGGATGGGTTGGTGGAAACTAACTAACTTGCTCTGTAGTCTTTGTGTTATGAACTCACTGAATGCCTCTTCTCCAACTGCATCAGCGCTCAACAAGTCAGCTTCAATTTTTGAAGTTGCTGGTGCTCCAGAAGACAAACAGAATAATTTATCCTTGACATCAATCTGAAAAGGGTTCACAAATCCCTTAATTGCTTCAAGAAGAGACTGGACGTCTGACTCTGATTTAGCAATTTGTGACTTTCTGATTTCCTTGTGTGTATCAAGCTCTGTGGAACTCATGTCTGCCATTTCATGTCGCTTCCATAAATGTAGCTCTGGCATGGCGGGTGATGCACCACCTGTTGTAGGCTGCAGGGTTCCTACTAAAGCCGATGATTCCACAATGTGATTTTGCATGCCTATTGATGGTCTCTTCAATTGTGAGGTCCACTGGATTCCGTGTAGATGGAACATCTGATCGGGAAACGCTGAAACCATTTTTCCGCAACAATTCCTCAGCACCAGGGTGGGTGTGTGACAAGTTCATCAATGAGAAAAGGTACACTGGAACATACCGTGCATAGTTATGATGGTTGTAGGCAAAAAATGCTGGGCACATGTCCCATAATGAGGCTATGTGTAGATCAAGATCATTCAACTTTGTTGCCCTAGCAAATCGCAAGAGCAACGCCACTTTGTCCATATAGTTTATCCATAAACAAGCTGTTTTGCCAAGTTCTCCATGTCTCACTTGCTCTTTGAAAATACAGTACTGCTGATATAGCTCTTTAAAGCAGTCATTTGCACGGAGGTCATTCAAACCAGATTGAAAAGGTGACTGAATGAGGGTCTTAAGTTGTTCATGTAAGCTGGCATTTAATGAACTTCCATTTGCACTCTTGGCATAAAAGGCATCAAGCAGGAGCCGTTCTAGGGACTCGTACATCAATTTGTGAACTCTCATTGCACGGTTGTAATGTTTGCCCCTCAACATTTGATCAATCGATCCACTTGCACATACACCAGCCTCAATGATGATGTCCTCAAAGCCTGTGCCGGACATCATCTTCCCGATGACTCCAAGGTATGAGCAGATTGTATGAAATACCCCAATCCTTACAAGAACACCACTGTATTCTCGTGGGTTTTGCCACATGATAGAATAAGCTTTCATTGCTACAGCTAGATCAAAAGTTACGATAGTGACCTCCTGCTGCACATCCTTTGTGGCCTGCTGGCATAGTCGGAGTATGTGCTGAACTGTGGCATTATCAGTAATTGCCCTATGTACTGGCACCATGTAATCAACTGTAGACTGAGCACAGGCTTCAACATAATCACCTTTTCCAGTCAGTGACAACCATCCAGCCCAGCCAGGAACACTTTGTTCATTAGATTTGTACAATCTTGCAATAGTCCAAGCAAAGTCTGATTCCTTGGATTCATGAAATGAAACTGGAGTTGTCACAGATACATGTTCCACTCTCAAATTAGGCTCAGTCCTACTCCTTATGAAACAAGGTGGCAGTTCTTTATCCTCATAGCAAATTGACCTGTCTTTATTACTCTTCCCTGACTGCTGAGGTGGCTGCTCCCTGTTCATGTCACAACTTGCACTGCTAGATGTCTCCTGAATGACAATACCATGTGCTACATGTGTTGTTCCAGCCCCTGATGGTGTTTCTTCAGACAGGTCGAAGTTGTCCCAGCTGAAATGGAGAACTACATTATTCTTACAGGATGATATGGTTGCGGGAAGTAAGGATTCCTGTGTGTTGATTTGGTTACATATGGCAGTTTCTAGCTCCATCACTTGGGAATATGACTGACAGTGACCGAAATGATTCAGCAGTGTAATGAGCTCAGCACTTCCTGTCATATGTCTCAACGTTATTCCAAGAAGAACATGTTTAGGCATTTTCCATTCTCCTCGACTCATAGCATAACATACATCTTGAGCACATGAATCAACCATTCTCTCCATCTTTGATGAAATATCTTTAAATGGTCTCCCACATAGAAGCTGCGACAAAAAGTTAATCAGGATTGGTGGTGGTTTGTTCTCTATGGACATCAACTGCGCTGCTGTAGGTGGCCATGGCAGTACGGCTGCATTCCTTTTGGCATCCATTAGTTGTCGCCTGAGCATCATAGCTGCTTCCTGGAGAAACCTTTCCTCAGAGGCGGCCACCTCAAATGCTGCCTCTACTGCTTGTCCAACTGGTAAGAGATCAGAATACATAAGTTCACTTCGGTAGTTGGGTGCCCAAAATTTAACCTTGTGACTAAAATATTTCTCCAACTTATTCTTGAGTTTATAGGTTTTGTAGTTTGGATTGTAAGTTGATGGATGATGTTCTTGTAAATATAGCAAATATTTCTCTTTCAACATTGTCACACGTTCTACGTTGCACCCCTTGATTATATGTTCTTCAACATACTCACAGATGTAGGAGAATGCTTCGCTATGGGCAGCTAAATGTTCAACAGCACTCTGATCCGGCTCTTTATTAACATTTCGCTCCTGCTTACGAGTGTAATCTCTGCGACAAGAATTATGATAATGTGCCTCTCGTGCTCGCAAGTCACAGCCTTCAATCTTTCCAAGTAATGTGTAGTTATTTTTATGTTTTGCAGCCTGTAGTATTGACTCAGCTGCAGTTTCTGTAACACACTTTCTTGGAAACTCTATGACACCCTTGTCTCGTTTTCTGTTTTTTCCACAGAACAGGCACTGATCTGAAGGAAATAAAATTGATGAGGATGATACTCGCTTTCGATTTGAAGTTGAAGGCCCTTCGTCATCTTCAACTGGATGTTGTCGTTTTCTACTTTTGATATGACCAACATTTGTAAACTTTTGATAACACTTCCTGTGTATTCCATGGGTATTTGCATTCAGTGTCTCTGGAACTTCTTCACAGATTTCGTCCATCCTCACATTAGCATCAGCACTAGCTAAGCGGAGCTGCACTGATTCCTTGATCTTTTCAAAGCTCACATCAGTCAGTTTTCGAACAATTTTGTCAGTTTTCTGTTCAGAAAAATGTATAATGCAAGTCCTTTTGGCACACTCTGAAGAGGTTTTTTTCCTCTGGCTTTTCTTTTTTCGTAAACTAACTGGACGTTCTGCCATGCTGACTAATTATTACCAGTTGATATTGGATCCTTTGCCTGAAATGAAAATGCATCATAGTTTAAGCACAGAACCAATTTCAGAAAGCTGGAGAATATATTGTTATCCATTGACACCAAAATGATACAGTTATGTAACAATTTACAGAAGTTACGGGGAAAAGTGGGTATTGCTGATAATACGTGGCCATTATACAATGAATTGATTATTGCCACTTAATTAATATATTTTGGGAAATTAGTGAACGAAACTGATATGCAATATTCTAAATAAGATTATGTACAAAATCAAATACAGAAATGTAACCAAATGCCTCAACAATTTCATCAGTATCAGTAGCAACTAGTTACAGGTGCCCATTTTCGAACAAAAATTAAGGGTAGGGGGTACAATAGTGGCCCTGGAATACGTAATAATCATTAATTATGGACATACTTATATACCATTGTGTAGCACTTGGTCTTAGCATTATGTTGGTACCAAAAATGTTCACTTAGTTTGGATATTAAGGAAGTTAGAGCCAATAAAGCGACACAAAGTAAGTGCGGCTGAAAATGTGAAAATTTGGCGTGCGGTTTGTACAAAAAGTGATAATTTTGCATTTTTGCCACGTTTATATGTTTGGAAACACCCGGATATACTTAAAGGACACCCTAAGGAAGAAAACTAGGGGGTCGTGAAAATTCCCTAGGGGGGGGGAGGGTTTCCCTTTCTGGCCCATGGACTAGGAGGGCTGGCTGCTTCAATTTGTCTCTTCTCGGCCATAGCAGGATCTTTTGGAGATAGGCTTTTGTTGTCTGAAGGGAAGGTTAGAATATGGCTCTATCAGACTTCTGGTCTTTTTTGTTTCTTATCTTGCTAGGACTTGGATGTTATCTGCTTCGGAAATAGTTCCGAACTTGTCTTATGTCCTGTCTTATCTCCCTTGGACAATCTCTTCTTGAAGTTTATATATCCATGTATGGGCGGAGTTAATTACAGTGGACTGTGGTCATCTCCACAGAAGGCGTTTTTTTAACAATTCTGCATCTCTATTGGCTTCCTCAAAAACGCCCACTTCGATTACGCCATGGAAGCTTCTAGAAGAAATTTCTGATCCAATCTGGACCACGTGTTAACTCGTAACAAAAAGGCAGCACGTGTCCTTCCATGATGACATATATCCTAAACAAGGATTTCTCAAAATATGCTGACTCCACTAATTAAGACAATGACATCTTGGTCAAAGCCGGACAATTCCCTTATCACGGCAAGCGCTTTCGGCTAGGTTTGGTTTACTTTTAAAATGCTGATGAAAATGAAGAGATGACAGGATTGCCCAAATAGGCCCACAGTCGAATCTCGTCTCGCCTCGCAGCTCATACTTTTGTGTTTCATTATATCCTTTTAAAAGTATTTTATCTACCCCTAACACCAGCGTAGTATTTTTTTTTTTATTATTTATTTATTTATTTATGTTCCATATAGCAAAATGGGCCATTCTTAAAATGGAAAAAAAAAACTAGCGTATTAAGGTTCTAACAACCCCTTGAAAATACCTATTTGCTACTATTTAATTTTCCTTTCATTTCTCGAGTGCCATCCCATATTTAATTAGCATAAAATGATTGCAATCGTAGTGTCAAGACTTTCACACCAATAGCTCAAGAGTTATGATATTATTTTTAGTCTTTGAAACATCTTGAACAAACAATGAAAAACATTTATGAGCCAATGCCTTGTATTCCAAAGAAGCTGTGAATCTTATTTCGAATATTTCTATTGCAAATATCTTATGTAAGTACTGTCATCATTCATAAAAGATAACCAACTTGTATGATAATTCTGAGCCAGTACTTTAAATAAATTCAGTGTCAAGCTGTCAAATTATATCTAAACAGAAAATAAAACTGAGCTTTTACTTTTGTAAAACTATCTGTTAGATAGTGGCAGCTTGACAATTACTGAAAATTGTCAGCCGAGGTTTCATTGAGGAAAGTGTAGCAGTTGCAAGAACATGAATTGTGTTAGATTACCATGATTGGAATATATCATTAACAACTTCTTAATTTCTATAATCCTAGTAATAACAATATTCTATTCTCCTTATGTGTTTTATCTCAAATTGTAGGCTCCCTTTTTGTGAGGCCTGATTTAGCTACACTATTTAGAATATGGTAAATCTTCTAATGGAAAAACTGTTACCTTCTTTCCATATATGCCCAAAATTCATGATAAATTTGATTAATCTATGTATTATCTAAAACTTTACACAATCTTCCATAATTTTCTCCTAGGTAGGATGTAATTTTTTCCTGCAAGAGCTTGCTAGAGTACAACACGGTAAATAATTAACGTATCCTAAGTTCTCCGCCTCATCAATATAGTAAAACATGAATGACTGTTAATGATAGAAAGCGTGCTGTTTGACAATGCCGACCCAATCATATGATGAAGACAGTGTTAGATTTTTTTTTTTTTTTTTTTTTAATTTACTGACCGTACATAAAGTTGCCGCCATTGTTTTAAGGGCCTACCAAAAGAATACTTTTTTTCACAACTGTTTTCCCATTGTTATTCAACCGCTGAAATTATTTAACAATTATGAAGAATTAGACGCCTCACCCAAAACTAGGAAAATCTTCCTAGACAAAGTCTTGACTCTAGTGATATGCTTATCATTAGTTCAAGATCCACAGCTTTAATAATACATCTGTCTGGAATTTTTCTTCTTATCCTCCTTGCTACAATTAATTTGCGTGCCATTTTCAGGACATTCAGCTTAATTTATTTATCTCCGCTCCGCTCCAGAGTGGCTTCTTTAATTTCAAATGCAGTGAAGCTCTTAAAACTGATCTTGCCCTTCTCTGCATCTCTCTTGTTATATTCGTTCTTAAAATGATCGAGAGTTGAATCCTTTAAATTGGTGGTGGAGACCAAAATTTACACCCACCCTCCCCAGAATACATTGTGAACATTTCATACCGTTCTCTTGCTACGGCACAGGATGGTATATTCCACTTGGCATCTTTGTTCATTTCTTTTCACAACATGCTTAAGATGAACCTCGAAAATAGAACTTCAACACACAAAATGTACTACGATTTTCAACGATAGGCATTCTAGCAAGGAATGTGTGGTGTCATGATATCTAGTTTAATTTGCAGGTTAACAAACAACAATGCTAATGATACATAAAAAGAAACTATAAATAAAGTACGGTCTAAAAAAAACAGAATATCCAAGTAAGAACGTCTAAAAATGTTAACCATATTTTGAATTCTCTACCTGTGATGCAATACTAAGTGATCTAGATAAAATTGCTTAAACCAATTATCTTAAGGATAATAATAAAATCAGTGTGTGGTAAGGATAAAAAGAGGCCCAAATGAGCATGCATAAACATAAAAAAAATATGAGTGCAAATAAATGAAACATGAGACATGTTATTATGCGATAAGTGTTTACTTTGGTTATAAAAGTAAAACAGACTAACGTGAGATGAAGCTAAACGAGAAGCTTCACCTTCACGTGCAACAAACATTCACAGCAAGCAGGACCGCGATGCCCATATCTGATGACTTCTGTTCAGTTTTGTATTCCACACATTTCCAGACATGTTCAGTAGATAGCTTGTATTCTACCTTAATTAAGATGAAAGAAAAGTGTAAAATATTACAGTACTGAAAATTAAAAAAAAATATATGAAACAATATTGTTATAATATTTATGCTCAAATACTTAAGATATAAATAGCAGCCAATATACAAATAGTTTCAATTCTTGGCACATGATTCTTGAAATAATTTATCAAAACTGGTAATTATAGTTCTTTCCGATGTGAAAAACCTAATCCCTGCATTATCACACAAGTTCCGATTCCCACTTAATGAAATCCTAATGAAGAACAACTATATACTGGATGTCAATAACGTCAAAATCTCAAGTTAAATGAACTGCATAGTACTATAAATATTACCTTTCTTGTTTGATATTTTGATTATTGGTTTAATGCTCAGACATTTAGATTCGTACTGTATGGATCATGTACCTAATTGACTGCTTGAGTAGTGTATTAATGATATTATTATGGCTACCTTTCTAGGTTATAGTGTAAATCCTTTAATTTATTCTAAACAGAGTGATGTTAATGACGATGAAAACAAATCCTCATCACAAAGTAGTTTACATTGAAGTTTTAGATTAGTTGTTTTGATAAAAGATATAATAATGCACAAAGGATGTCTGATGAAAATTCGAATTATTATTCCATGACTGCATTGACTTATAATTTGGATAAATACCGATTATCCATACAAGTTTGTTTGAAAAATAGGAAAGATTGAGAATAGGAAGAGACATGACTGAACGTTTTGCACATGACATAATATTGATCGGTGCAAGTATAGAAATTAGTGAGACTGGGCAAAGAGTCGGAGATCAATAGCAAGAGGAGACTGGAAGTGATTGTCATTGAGTGTAAAATTGCCAGTAAAATGAAAATATCGTCCTTTAGGCATCACTCTCTTTTGGAAATAAGCTTTCATTAAAACTGCAGTGAAACGATACTGAGAAACGCTCATGAAAAAGGTATGGGCAAGACATTGAGGCTTAGGAGATTAACATCTTACATTACAGGATCATGTGTTGGTAAAGAAAGTTTATTTGGTATATACCTGTACTCTTTTCACCTAAATGTCAATCTGACTACATATGCAGTTTGCTAATAAAAAATAGGAAACTTACACAAACGCTGACATGATATTGGGGGTGATATGAGAGAGAGAGAGAGAGAGAGAGAGAGAGAGAGAGAGAGAGAGAGAGACTTATTATAAAAAATATATTATTCCAGCGTTGAATAGCGTAGACTTGCATGAAGAAGCAACATTTTACTATTGTCAATCAGTTATTGAAGTCACCAGCAGAAAACAAACAAATCAATTAGCTTCACTTTAACATCTAATTACAAGAGATCTCGACCATTGAACAAAGAAAACACCAGCTACGAAATATCTTGGTAAGGAAAACACGAGTAAAATACTTCGAATAAAGTCTAAATTTAACGCCAAGCTTATTTTAGGTCCCAGGCCCGCCGGCTGCTATCTGACCAGCAGGTGGTACCCAGTCATTTAGACGCCCGTGTTATAGCCAAAATTAACATAGAAAACTACTTCATGGTATTTATTGGAAAAATATTTTTTTTTCTTTTTTGCTAAAACCTGTAATTTTTATCCTAAACATACGATGTCAAAAATCGGAAAAAAAAATGATGAATGAATACTATCAAACTTCAAGAGAGAATTGCATAGTTTCATAAAGAAACTTGTGCAAGACGTGCTTAAAAGAAATTAAATCTAAAAATAATCACTACAATGGTAAATTGAGCCATTGTTGCAAGACCCAGTAATAGTTTAATCTTTTGAATTGAAAATAAAGAATATAAATTTTCCACTGACTCCCATGATATTGTAGTCAGACAAACATGTATATCCCGTACTACTAATATTCCATGATGAAATATGTAATCAAATGTCAAACAACTCATAAGTAATATTTAGGTTAAGTAGACGGTTTGAATTTGATAGCAGCAAGTAATTCCCCAGAGAATAATATGATAGAGATTTAAGAACATTTCTATGAAAACAAGTCTGATTTTCTTTTTTTTTATTCTATGCCGTTGACCGATATTTTTTCATTAGGTAATATTTTGCATCCAGAAGTTATTTGTATGATATTTAATTTCTTTGACGAAACTTTAAATTTGATAAATATTTATTTCCTAAATTCTGTTTAGATGACATATACCACCATAAATGCAACTTAATCTTTCAATAAATTAATCAAGTCTTCTATTCACTTTACCTTTGGTCTATGTACGCAATCAAAACGAGAAGTTTATTGGCTTCTCACTTGTTTAAATTCATGAAATGCGCGCTTAGTGTCATGAAATGTCAGAAGCCACTCATGAGTCAGACATTTTAGTGGGTATGTGTGTTGAAAATAGCGAAAAAAGAGTAACCTATGCTAATGAACACGGTTGTTTATGCATTTTTGCATTAGCTTTCTTGGCAAGATCGGTTTAAAACTCCTCACTGAAGAAAACAAGTGTTCTTAGAATTAATATAAATTCATTTAAATGTAGAGACGGTATTAATTGTTCCTTCAGTTCTCTCCTTCAATCATTTACGAAAGAAATTTGCAAACTGAACGAAGGTGAATTATCTTAACTCGCTGAGCTCTTCGGCTCTGTTGTTTATCCCCATTCAGCCGCAAGAACCACCCAATTAACCCCAAATAAGACAGGAAGGGAGCGTGATGCCGGGCGTGTGCTGCGTTGGCGGGTGCATGTGAGCTGGCGGTGGTGAAGACATGGTGGCACCTTTGTATGGCTTTTCCCACGAATGTTGGTTAACAGGGTTAAGGTAAAGGAGAAAGAGGAGGTGGAACTCCTCCCCATCACCCTACTCCTAACTCTTCTGCGTGTTTGAGGGGCGTAGCAAAAGACAAAGGCCCCTGCCAGCCTCGTCCCTCCCAACACTTTCATAGGACCTTCGCTGCCACCGCATGTCTTTGAAAAAGGTTCCTTTTGCGTAAAGACTCCCTGGGGAGTAAACCTAGGGAGACGCCGTTGACCACCATTAGTCTTCCTTGTAATTGCCCGATGCTTTGAAATTGAAAAAAAAAAAAAATCAAAGTTCTTTCATTGTGTAGATGTAATCGTATTGATCACTCTTTCTAATCAAAATATTGTTTGGGATTGATCATTACTGCATATTTACTCCCAAAAGCTACGATTATTATTATTTATCAATTTCAAGACTTAATTGTCATCTTTGATACTATAATCTCTCTCTCTCTCTCTCTCTCTCTCTCTCTG
>NC_090732.1:93344024-93364024 GCF_036898095.1 Palaemon carinicauda | reverse complement strand
TATAAAATCTAGGATATTAGTACCATAAATGTTACAAAATAAATACTTTTGGAAATGTCTCTGATAACATCCTTAACATTTCAAAACTTTCCAGTCTAATCTGCAACATACAACAATCCATTAAACAACCTTATCTAATTAGTAGTCTTAACACCCTAGTAACTCATGCTTCTCTCACATAAGGATCACAAAAGGGCGATTTTTACTTATCTCTCTCTCTCTCTCTCTCTCTCTCTCTCTCTCTCTCTCTCAGTGTCATTGTACAAAATGAAAATGGGACCCTGACAACACCAACTTTCTTGTTTTAGGATATTGTCATTTATCTTTTACATCCTGGTCTTAGCAACCTGACCATACGGGAGTCACGGACAGAATGAGGCTTTTTAAAAGAGGGAAGTTGAAGTATTTGCCACGTGAATTGAAAGAGCTAAAAAGAAAACTATGAAAACTGCGGGATGAAGTGTTATGGGTTAAAGCGACCAATAGGCTACCTTTACAAGGTGACCCTATACGTTACCAGTTATAGTGTAGACTCGATGTCCAAAGGCTCATCCCATTCCTCATATTCTGCTAATTGTGACTTATATTCAGTGGCTCACTGTCTTTCGTGAGATGAACTTATGTACACTCAGGACTGGTATCAAATAAACGATATGTCTAGTGGTTTTATTCTAGATATCATATTTAGAGAGTCTTAGTCAGTTGTCCCCGAGGAGTTGTTGAGTTTAAAGACTATTAGTAATGGATATAAAAGAAAATGCTGATGACTATGAAAACACTGACAAATGTTCTTGCTTATTCCAATTTCATAAGTTTTAAACTATGAGAGAGAGAGAGAGAGAGAGAGAGAGAGAGAGAGAGAGAGAGATTTAGTGCCAGTACGATGCATCACTGGTTAAAGGGAATTTCAACTGTTAAAAGGATTCGTTCCAACATTATTCAAGTGCGTTCTAAATAAACTTACACCTGTTCAGACACTACCACTACAGAGTAATTATATCTTTTGCCTAGCCAGACAGTACTACATTAGAGCCTTTTCTCTGGTTACGGCTCATTTCTCTTTGCCTACACATACAGCTCACCGAATAGTCTGGCCTATTCTTTAAAAATTTTTCTGTGTCCTCATACAGCTGACAAGACTGAGATTAACAGAATTCTTTTTCGCTCAAGGGGTTAACTACTGCAATGTAATTGTTCGGTGGTTGCTTTCCTCTTGGTAAGGATAGAAAAGAGTCTTTAGCTATGGTTAGCAGCTCTTGTAGGAGAAGGACACTCTAGCCTTGAGTAGTGCCATAGCTTCCGATTGTAGCAGGGTCTTTCGGTGTCTTGGGTTAGAGTTCTCCTGCTTGAGGTACACTCAGGCACGCTATTCTCTTTATCTTTCGTACTGTTTTTTTTATCTGTTTTTTTTTTTTTTTTTTTTTTTTTTTTTTAGTTTTTATAGTTTATATATGAAATATCTACTTTAATATTGGTACTGTTCTTAAACTATCTTATTTTGATTGTTCAATATTTCTTTTGTAGTTTATTCATTTCCTTATTTCCTTTCATAACTTTTTCTTTTTTTAACTTGTTCGAACCTTAGAGTTTATAACATTCTGCTTTTCCAACTAGGGTTGTTACTTAGCTTGTAATAATAATAATAATAATAATAATAATAATAATAATAATAAGAAGAAGAAGAAGAAGAAGAAGAAGAAGAAGAAGAAATGACAGCTGGGTTGATGTTTTTGTCAAACAAACGAGTATAGGAACGTAATGCAATGGGGGATTTTGCACTGGCCAACAATGCTGCCTGTATTGCAAGTCGGTTCACGATTAATCATATATGTAATCATTAGTATCGTGATGACAGATTGAGTTAGTTGTTTTTCCCATGATTATAAAATATCAAGGTCACACATCTAATTATATTTTTAATGTAACAAATCATTGATATTACTTAATCTCTCACAGCTAATTGAAAAAATCCTTAGTTATTTAGGGTATTTTTCAATCAGAAAAAAGAGAATCATTCCATACATAGATTCACAGAAGCACTTATGAATCTAATCTTTATGTTCAACAATCTTGAATGACGATCTGCGATGTGCAATATCAGAATTTCTCCTCTTGAGAGAGAGAGAGAGAGAGAGAGAGAGAGAGAGAGAGAGACGGTTGGGGTAGGGAAGGATTACAAACAAAATATATTGTAAAAATTTATGTTTCTTTACGACTATGTTACCAATCTCTGCAAAGAGGTTGCACGCAAGAAAGGAAGGCCACTTCAGTATTGGAATAGTTTACTTCTAATTATTGACTTCCAAATAGATAAAAATCTTAGCAAATATGACCTTTATATCATGCACCATGTATAAAAATGTGAAAAGTCTGTAAGACATGTTATCGAAATTAGGGTTGGAATGGTCACAAATCAAAAATGCTTTAGTTAATTTAATTTAGTATACAAGAGTCAGGAAGAAGTTAACTTTTAGAAAATAATCTTTTTCGAACGTATTTTATAACGAGTATATCTTTGAAATATTCATAATAATAGAGTTAACTTTACTCAATAAATTTGATATTCGTAACTTGAAAAAATTCAATCGTACATTATTTTCCCACAAAGATCCTTTCAAGAGTAATTTCGGAAGGATCTGTATCAACCTACTCGTGTACATAATCGTGATAGGCTAGGACCCCCAAAATGAAATAACTTCGAAAAACAATCTAGCAACAGCAATTTAGCAATAAACAAAAATACTGTTATTACTACTAGCTAAACTAAACTACAATCATAGTTGGAAAAGCAGGATGCCACAAGCCCAAGGGCTCCAACCAGGAAAATAGCTCCGTTAGGAAAACTAAATAAGGAAATAAATAAACTATTTATATGAAAAGTTATAGTAAAAAATATAGAATATTCTTAAGATCAGCAACAACGTTAAAATAGATCTGTCATATATAAACAATGAAGAGAGAATCATGTCAACTTCTTCAACATGTAAACATTCACTAAAAAAGGGTCCACTAGGTTCAACTGGCTTAATTAGGAGGACCATTTCCACAATCTGGACAAAGCTGGGATAAAATCTTCTAGAATACTATGAAGATGTTGAGCCTTATGATCGGAGAAGCAAGACAGTTAGAATTAACTGCATACCTAGCACTACATACAAGATGGTACAGTCTGTAGAGATCTGAATGCAAAGATGGCCAGAATTAGGAAAAATGTAACTGAACAATGGTGCCAGAGATAAATATCAAGATCAGAATTAAGAATTTCTACAAACTAAGTTTTTTGCCCAATAAATGAAGATGAGAATAATCACATAAAGACTAAACAGGAGAACAATACTCGAAACAAGGCATGATCAAATAAAGAATACAAATTCAAGGAAGATTGATCACTGAACACCTTAAGACTTTCTCAATATGAATATTTTCTGTGCAATTGAAGAAACAGATCAAATGTGTATCCCAAAAGTAAATTGCAATCTTGAATAACACCTAGAATTTTAAAGAAGTCATGAAGAATTAAAGAAACATAATCAACGCAGAGCTGCTAATGTTGAGGAGCCCCATCTTCGACATACTTCCAATCATACTTTAAGTGTTGTTAGAATTCAACTTCAAGTCCCATAATTTACACAAAAAGCTGATTTTAGCTAGATCTCTATTAGGGGATTCTGCAATCCCAGATCTATATTCAGATCTAATTTATGCAAAGAGAATAGCATCGTCTGCATATACAACCAACTTGTTTTCTAGGCCAAACCACATATCATGTGTATATAGTATGTAAAGTAATGGGGCAAGAACATTACCCTGAGGACCACCAGATATTACATTCCTATACTTACTATAGTGCCCATCAGCAACTACTCTTTGCAATCTATTACTTATAAATACAATATTGATGGTAAAAAAAGACCCACCTACTCTCAATTGTTTACGTTTGAAAACACGGGCCTGATGATTAACAAAGCCAAAGGCAGCAATGATACCAATGCTAATCAAACGAACTGCCTGACCACAATTAAGGAACTTCTGTACAGAATTTGAGACTGTAAGAAGAGCATTACATGCCTTAAGGCCTTTGCAAAATCCAAATGGCAAACTAGGGAACAGATGATTGCCTTCAGCATACCGATTTAGACATTTTGCCAAAAGACGTTCAAAAACTTTAGATAAAACAGGAGGTATGAAAATTGGGTGGTAATTAGCAGGGCTAAAGCTACCACAAACACATTTACCGAATGGAGTAACATTACAAATTCACCAACAAATGCAAATAGAACCTCTTTTTTTGCTAACTTGCAAAAAATGCAAACAACTTAGGAGCTAAGAAATCATCGGTTTTTTATGAAAAAAAGGAAAAATACCATTTAGATCTACACCACCATAAGCATCAAGTCCATCATGAGTATTTCAATTTGACAAGATCGAAAAGTGAAATCATTTAGTTTAGCCTCAAAAAAACAGGATTGAAGATCTAGTTTCTCATTTCTCTGCTTACTGTCAAACGCATCATTCAAAAACGTTGCATTTTCCTTTGGACAGTGAGTGACAGTACCATCTGGTTCAAGTAAAGGAGGACCTGTTAAGTAAACACTAAAGAGTGCACACTTAAAGGTAGCCCACCACTTATGTTCCTGGGTTGTACCAGAAAGGTTTTCTTTTATAGTTAAATTGTATTCCTTTTCAGATGAATCATAAATACTCTGAGCAACAGCTGTGTATAGTTATTCCAAGGCAAATCTGATCTTTTACGTTTTCAGAGATAATAGATCTCCAACTTCTCCAAATAAGCACGTCTACAATCATCACTGAACTGGGGTTTATCTTTCAAAAGAACAATAGGTTTATTGCTTTTATACATTTGTGACCAATTCAAATGCAAGAGATCAGTCAAAATTCCATTTCAATTTGTTTGAGATTTTATATACTGTATATCTTACATGACTATGGCACATCAGTGACAGGCTGCTCAGTCTTGATTACTAATGAAACGAAGGGATGATCCCAACTAAAGGACCAACTTTACCAAGTGTGAAGTAGCCACTGAATAATTACAGTGCATTAGTTAACCCATTGAGTGAAGAAGAATAGTTTGGTCAGCCTAGTATTGTCAGGTGTATGAGAAAAGAGGAGTATGTGTTAAGAATAAAACTGTTCGGTGTATATGTAGGCATAAGAAAATGAGCCATTACCAGATATGGATCCAATGTAATACTATCTGGCCAATCAAAGGAGCAAATAACTTTTTAGCGGCAGTATCTTAACAGATCTGGTTTTTTGGCCAACTTAATACTCTAAAAGATGGACATAAAATACCGGTTATCTTTATTTGCTTGTGATACTTACAATCTATATAAAATGACTTGTATAAACAACTTTTTCTTAACCAGTTGCTCTTAGAATTAATCAACAGTTTTTAATGAAAACTCCTTATAGTTTACATGATTTATATCTTGACTAGAAATAGCCTGTATTGCATTATATAGATAAGGTGTGAAAATATGCCATTATTTTGGTAGGATGAAAGGACATTACTTAGAATTGGCAGAGGTTTGTAGTACTTCGAGCATTCCTATTCTTTTAATTTTAAGTAACACATACATACATACATACACACATATGCATTTATATATATATATATATATATATATATATGTATATATATGTATATATGTGTATATATAAATATATATATATATAAATATAAATATATATATATATATATGAATATATGTATATATATATAAATATATATATATATATATATATATATATATAAATATATATATATATATAATATATATATATATATATATATATAAATATATATATATATATATAAATATATATATATATATAAATATATATATATATAAATATATATATATATATATATATATATATTTTTATATGTATACATATATGCACATACATACATATATATATACATATATATATATAAATATACATATATATAATGTATATATATATATATATATATATATATTATACAATTATGGCTCCCTGGTCTGGGCACCAAAAATATATTCTACTTTGGCTAGTGACTGGGAACCAAACATATGATATAATATATACTACGACTGGCAAGTTAATCAACCTCTCGAATTGCAAGCTCACTTGTTTGCCATTACAATAAAACTGTTACACTTTAAAATATTAATACACGAATTCTGAGACAGTTGAATAACTCTCAGACAGCAACATATGAAATACTAAATATCCAAAGGTCTCTTAAGTACACTCAAAACTAAACTGTGTAATTGCTCTTAAGAATTATTTGACTTACCACGGCTTTTAACAGGATACTAGCGGATTTTATTCTAAATAATGGTGATTGGAATGATACACTCTTTAGAAAAATAAATATATTCTATACAAATTACCATGCTTTGAAAGAATTTACATAAATCAACTATATTACTCGAAATATCAAATCTGAACAAAACTTAGATTAAGACAAAAATGTTACGACCTGAAAGTTATATATATACTTGACTTGAACTATTATATCCGAATAAACCCTAGACTAAGAAAAGAAATAATACTTATGAAAATTATACCATCACTTGTTTCACATGAAATTAAATCTGAATACAATATTTAGGTTTGTGAAATATAGATAACCAGATCACAATACAAATACCTAACCTTCCTACAGGGCCCGTTTACTAAAACTCTAAGAAATTTTCTATAAGTACTCACTACACAGGATATATGCGGGAACACAAAATTACTTTGGAGACAACACACTATAGGTATTGAACATTTTTAAAACAATACTCTAAGCAGCATGCTTGAGTGAGAGAGAGCGGTGATGGCGAACTTCAGGCTGGAAATGCTTATCTGCTCATCTAACACTGGGAGTCGCCTCATACATACGAATCCTAGCTACTTCTAGAAACTTACGAGAGATTTAGAAAGCTTAGGGGGCCGGGCATAAGCGTCAGAGTTACCAAGTATCACTCTCGCGAACGTATAGTCATGCCACACCAGACGGCTCTCTCAGTCAACTAGCATCACCCACCCTTGTCCCCTAAATAAAAAAAAGATAACATCTTATCACTAGGTCTTTTGCAAAATTTCCAAAGCACATGGTACTACCATTCTCTCTCAAACATAAGGCAATACCTCATAAAAATATAAAAGAGCATTACATAAGCCCTTGTTCATATCTTGCATGAATCCCACAACACTCTCAAATAAATTATGTAAGACTTTGTATCAAACATACGTGAAATAAAAAGTTAATTCTTAAAAATAACGTAAATATACATATACTTACTTGAATAAAGAATACAATGAAATTAACGACGAAAGTCTTACGTAACTTGAATATTAAACTTGATTGTACATGAGGAGAACTCATCTTAAAAGCTGGCTAAGCTCCCTTCAGTGCACAATATAAATATAGATAACTTCATGAATAAACTACAGTATTTATTTTACAATAGACCAGCTTCGATGGTTTATATATATATATATATATATACATGCTTATATATATATGTATACATATATATACATATATATTTATATATATATATATATATATATAAGCATGTATATATATATATATATACATGTATACATATATATAAGCATGTATATATATATATATATATACTGTATATATATATATATATACACTGTATACTGTATATATATATATATATACACTGTATACTGTATATATATATATATATATACACTGTATACTGTATATATATATATATATACTGTATATATATATATATATATACATATATATATATATATATATGTATATACACACACACACACACATATATATATATATATACATGTATCTATAAGCATGTATATATACATATATATATATATATATATAAATATATATATATATATATATATAATTATATATATATATATATATATATATGTATATATCTATGAGTATATATATATATATATATACAGTTATATATATATATACAAACATATATATCTATATATATACATATATATATATATATATAGGCCTACACATATACACATATATGCACACATATACATATACATGTGTGTGTATATATATATATATATATAGGTCTACACATATACACATATATGCACACACATATATATATATATATATATGTATATATATATATATATATATACACACACACATATATATATATATATATATATTTTATATATATATATATATATACACATACATATATATACATATATATAGGTGTATAATTCTATATGTAGAGATGACATATTCATCACGACGAAAAAAATAAAAAATAAAAATAAAGAGGAAATTGCTGAGTTAGCTGACAAACTTAATAGAAATTCTGTACTTAATTTGACAACCGGATACTATCAAGAAAAAACAATGCCTTTTTTTCGATGTTCTAGTCAAACAACAAGATGACCAATTCAAGACATCGGTATACACTAAATCAACCAACGTAGGACGATGCTTGAATGCCAGAGGTGAGTGCCCAGATGCATACAAAAAGTCAGTAATAAGTTCCTACGTAAAAAGACATAGATGCCAAACTAAGCAGAATTGAACGACTGCTAACAAATAACAGATATCACGACCGCATAATAGAAGAAGCCATAAGCAAGAAATTCAATGAAGGTTAAAAACCAACAACAGCAAAAACCAACGAATAAGACAATAACCTTTTCATCTACCACCGTCTTAGCTTTGGTTTGGCCTACAAAGATGAAACCCGAACATTGCGAAGAATCTTCAGTCGAGATGTGGCCCTAAAAGGTCCTTACCAGAAAGCAAAACTTGTAATATATATTAAGTCCAACCCGACTGCAAGTCTTATGATGAAAAACTATACCTCCCCAAAAGAACCAAAGGAAGCATTCACCAACGTAGTCTATATAATTTCATGCCCTAAGGGGATTAGAAAATCTCAGAAAAAAGAGTATATTGGACACACTATCACAACAGTCCAAAGAAGGATGCTAACCCACAATAATCAGGGGGCAATAAACTAACAGTATATTAATGTCCACGACCGTAAACCCTTCCTGAAGGAATTATTTGATGGGACCATATAATTGCTGAAACTGTAAGCATTACTCTCCAAACACCAACTTTGAACACACAGAAAGATTATTAAGCAAGGCAATTAAGTGAAGCTTTATTAGGCCAGGCAATTAAGACAAACATTTAATCCAAGCGGCATCAAGACAGGCAATTAAGCCAAGTATTTAATACTAGTATCAAACCACGCAATTAATCCAAGCAGCATCAAGCAGAACAATTAAGCAAAGCATTATAAGGCAAGGCCGCTTAGCCAAGTATTATTACGCCAGGCAATTAAACAAGGCATTTAACCCAAGCCACAACAAGATCGGCAATTAAGCGAAGGATTATTACGCCAGACATTTAAGCAAAGAATTTAATCCAAACAGCAACACGCCAGGCAATTAAGCCAAGCATTATCAGTCTAGATAATTAGGCCAAGCAGCATTAAGCCAGGCCATTAGGCCAAGCATTATTAAGCCACACAATTAAGACAAACAATTAATCCAAGCGGCGTCAAGACAAGCAATTAAGCCAAGTATTTAATACGACTAGTATCAAACCACGCAATTAAGCCAAGCAGCATCAAGCAGAGCAATTAAGCAAAGCATTATAAAGCAAGGCAATTAAGCCGAGCATTATTAGGACAGGGAATTAAAGCATTTAATCCTAGACATATTAAGACAGGCAATTAAGCCAAGCATTATCATGCCAGGCATTTAAGGAAATCATTTAATCCAAGTGGGACCAAGATATGCAATTAAGCCAAGTATTTAATACAAGTCTCAAACCACACAATTAAGCCAAGCAGCATCAAGCAGAGCAATTAAGCAAAGCATTATCAGACAAAGCAAATAAGCCAAGCATTATTAGGCCATGCAATTAAACAAAGCATTTAATCCAGCCACAACATGACAGGCAACTAAGCCGAGTATTATTACGCCAGGCCTTTAAACAAAGCATTTAATCCAAGCAGCAACACGCCAGGCAATTAAGCCAAGAATTATCAGTCCAGATAATTAGGCCAAGCAGCATTAAGCCAGGCGATTAAGCCAAGCATTATTAGGGCAGGCAATTAAGCAAAGCATCTAATCCAAACAGCATCAAGCCACGCAATTAAGCCATGCATTATTAGGCCAGGCAGTAATGCCAAGAATTTAATTCAAGCAGCATCAAGTCAGGCAATTAATCCAAGCATTATTAGGCCAGGCAAGCAAGCCAGGCATTTAATCCAAGCAGCATCAAACCATGTAATTAATCTAAGCATTATTAGGCTAGGCAATTAAACCAAGAATTTAATCTAAGCAGCATAAAGCCAGCAATTAAGCCAAGCATTATCAGACAAGGCAAATATATCAAGCATTTAATAAAAGCAGCATCAAGTCAAGCAAGTAGGCCAAGCATTATCAAGCCAGGCAAATAAGCAAAGCATTAAATCGCAGCAGCATCAAGCCAGGCAGTTATTCCAAGCATTATCAGGCCAGGCAATTAAGACAAGTATTTAATCCAAGCAGTATCAAGACAGGCAATATAGCCAAGCTTCTAATCCAAGCAGTATCAAGACAGGCTATAAAGTCAATCAATTGACCCAAGTACTATCAAGCCAGGTAATAAACCCAGGCATTTAATCCAAGCAGAATCAAGCCATGCCATTAATTCAAGCATTATCAGGCCAGGCAATTAATCCAAGCCTTCAATCCAGGCAGCATCAAACCAACAATTAACCCAAGCATTATTAGGCCAGGTAATTAGGCCAGGCAATTAGGCCACGCATTTAATGCAGGCAGCATCAAACCAGGCAATTACGCCAAGCATTATTAGGCCAAGCAATTAAACCAAGTAGCATCAAACCAGGCAATTAAGCCAAGGATTATAAGGCCAAGTAATTAAGTCAAGCATTTAACCAAGTAGTATGAAGACAGGTAATTAGGCAGGCATTTAACCCAAGCAGTATCAAGCCAGGCAATAAAGCCAAGCATTTAATCCAAGCAGCATCAAGTCAGGCAATTAAACCAAGCATTATAGGCCGAACAATTAAGCCAAGCAGCATCAAGCCAGGCAGTTAAGCCACGCATTGATTCCATGCAGCATCAAAGCAGGTAATTAAATCTAGCATTATCAGGCTAGGCAATTAAGCCAAGCAGCATCAGTCAGGTAATAAAGCCAAACATTTAATCCAAGAAGCATCTACCAAGGCAATTAAGCCAAGCATTACTCTGCCAGGCAATTAAACCAAGCATTTCATCCTAACAGCATAAAGGCAGGTCATTAATTCAAGCATTATTAGGCCAGGAAAATAAGACGAGCATTATTAGGCCATGCAATTAAGCAAAGCATTATTGTGCCATGCAATTAAGCCAAGTCTTAAATCCAAGCAACATCAAGCCAGAAAATTAAGCCAAGTGTTATCAGGCTCGGTAATCAAGCTAAGCATTTACTCCAAGCACCATCAAGCAAGACAATTAAAACAAGCATTATCAAGCTAATCAACTAATCCAAGCATTTATTCCAAGCAGCATTAAGCCAGGTAATTAAGACAAGCATTATCAGGCCACTCAATTATGCCAAGAATTATAAGATCAGGCAATTAAGCCAAGCAGCATCAAGCTCACCAATATAAGCTGATCATTATCAGACCAGGCAATTAAGAGAGGCATTTAATCCAAGCAGCATCATGCTAGGCAATTAGGCCAAGCGTTATCAGGCCAGGCAATTAATCCAACATTTAATCGAAGCTGCATCAAGCCAGAGAATTAACCCAATCATTATCAAGCTAGGCAATTAAGCCAAACATTTAATCAAAGCAGCACCAAGCCATGCAATTAAGCCATTCATTATCAGTCCAGGAGCATAAGCCAAGCATTTAATCCAAGCAGCACCAAGCCAGACAATTAAGCCAATCCTTACCAGGCCAGACGGTTAAGCCCATTACCTAATCCAAGCATCATCAAACCAGGCAATTAAGCCAAGTATTATCAGGCCAGGCAACTGGGCCAAGCATTTAATCCAAGCGGCATCAAGCTAGACAATTAAGTCAATCATTATTAGGCCAGGCAACTAAGCCAAGTATTTAGTCCAAGCAGCATCAAGCCAGACAATTAAGCCAATCATTATCGGGCCATACGATTAAGCCCAGCATCTAATCCAAGCAGCATCAATCAAGGCAAATAAGCCAAGCATTATCACACCAGGCAATAAAGCCAAGCTTTATCACACTAGGCAATAAATCCAAGCATCCAATCCAAGCAGCATCAAGCCAGCCAATTAAGCCAAGCTTTATCAGGCTAGGCAATTAAGCCAAACATTCAATCCAAGAAGCACCTAACTATGCAATTAAGAAAAGCATTCTCAAGCCAGTCAATTTGGCCAAGCATTTAACCCAAGCAGCATCAAGCTAGGCAATTAATCCAAGCATTATCAGGCTAAGCAATTAAGCCAAGATTTAATGCAAGCAGCATCAAGCCAGACAATTAAGCCAATCATTATCAGGCCAGGCAATTAAGCCAAGCATTTAATCCAAGCAGCATCAAGCAAGGGAAATAAGCCAAGTATTATAACACCAGGCAATACAGCCAAGCTTTATCACACCAGGCAATAAACCCAAGCATCCAATCCAAGCAGCATCAAGCCAGCCAATTAAGCCAAGCTTTATCAGGGTAGGCAATTAAGCCAAGCATTCTATCCAAGCAGCATCAAGCCAGGAAATTAAGCCAAGCATTATGAGGCCAGGCAATTAAGCTAAGCATATAATCCAAGCAGCATCAAGCCAGGCAATTAAACCATGTATTATCATGCCAAGTAATTTAGCCAAGCAGCATCAAGCCAGGCAATTAAGCCAGGCATTATCATGTCAAGCAATTAAGTAAAGCTTTATCAGGCAAGGCAATTGAGCCAAATATTTAATCGAAGCTGCATCAAGCCAAGCAATTAAGCCAAGCATTTAATCCAAGCAGCTTGAAGCCAAGCAATTAAGCCAAGCATTTAATTCAAGCAGCACCAAGCCAGGCAGTTAAGCCGAGCATTATCATGGCAGGCAATTAAGTCAAGCATTAAACCCAACCAGCATCAAGCCAGGCAATTAAGCCTAGCACTTAATTCAAGAAGCATCAAGCCAGGAAATTAAGTCAAGCATTATCAGGCTAGGCAATCATGCCAAGCATCATCAAGCCAAGCAATTTGGCCAAGCATTATCAGGCCAGGCAGTTAAGCTAAGCATTTAATCCAAGCAGCATCAAGCCAGCCAATTAAGCCAAGCTTTATCAGGCTAGGCAATTAAGCCAAGCATTCAATACAAGCAGCATCAAGCCAGGCAATTAAGCCAAGCATTATAAGGCCAGGCAATTAAGCTAAGCATATAATCCAAGCAGCATCAAGCCAGGCAATTAAACCATGTATTATCATGCCAAGTAATTAAGCCAAGCAGCATCAAGCCAGGCAATTAAGCCAGGCATTATCATGTCAAGCAATTAAGTAAAGCTTTATCAGGCAATGCAATTGAGCCAAATATTTAATCGAAGCTGCATCAAGCCAAGCAATTAAGCCAAGCATTTAATCCAAGCAGCTTGAAGCCAAGAAATTAAGCCAAACATTTAATTCAAGCAGCACCAAGCCAGGCAGTTAAGCCGAGCATTATCATGGCAGGCAATTAAGACAAGCATTAAACCCAACCAGCATCAAGCCAGGCAATAAAGCCTAGCACTTATTCAAGAAGCATCAAGCCAGGAAATTAAGTCAAGCATTATCAGGCTAGGCAATCATGCCAAGCATCATCAATCCAGGCAATTTGGCCAAGCATTATCAGGCCAGGCAGTTAAGCTAAGCATTTAATCCAAGCAGCATCAAAACAGACAATTAAAACAAGTATTTAAACAAAGCTGAATCAAGCAAGACAATTAAGCCAAAACTTATCAGGCCAGACAATTTAGCCAAGCAGCATTAAGTCAAGCAATTAAGTCAAACATTATTAAGCCAGGTAATTAAGACAAGCATTCAATCCAAGCAGCATCAAGCCAGGTAATCAAGCCAAGAATTATCAGGCAATGCAATTTAGACAATCATTTAATCCAAAAGCATCAGGCCAGGCAATTAAACCAAGCATTATCAGGCCAGGCAATTAAGCCAAGCATTCTATCCTAGCAGCATCAAGCCAGGTAGTTAAGCCATATATTATCAGGCCAGGCAATTGAGCCAAGCAGCATCTGGCCTGGTAATTAAGCCAAGCATTATCAGGCAAGACAATTAAGCCCAGAATTTAATCCAAGCAGCATCACGCCAGGCAATTGCGCCATGCATTATCTGGCCAAGCAATTAAGCCAATCATTTAATCAAAGCAGCATCAAGCTAGGCTATTAAGACAAGCATTATCAGGCCAGGCAATTAAGCCAAACATTTAAACCAAGCAGTATCAAGTCAAGCAATCAAGCCAAGCATTATTATCCCACGCAATCAAGGCAAGCATTATTATGCCAGGCAATTAAGCTAATCATTTAATGCGGCAAGGATAAAGCCAAGCGATTAAGCCAAGCATTATTGGGACGGGCAATCAAGCCAATTATTCAATTCAAGCAGCATCAAGCTAGATAATTGAGCCAAGGATTACCAGGCCAGGCTATTAAGCCAAACAGTATCAAGCCAGGCAAATAAGCCAAACATTATCAGGCCAGGCAATAAAGCAAAGCATTTTATCCAAGCAGCTTCAAGCCAGGCAATTAAGCCAAGCGTTATTACGCCAGGCAATAAGCCAAGCATTATTCAGCCAAGCAATTGAGCTAAGCATTTAATCCAAACATCATCAAGCAAAGCAATTAAGGCGAGCATCATCGGGTAAGGCAATAAAGCCAAACTTTTAATCAAAGTAGCATCAAGTCAGGCAATTAAGTTAAGCATTATCAGGCCGGGCAATAAAGTCAAGAATTTAACCCAAGCAGTATCAAGCCAGGCAATTAAGCCAAGCAATATCAGGGCAGGCAATTAAGCCAAGCATTCAAGCCAAGCAGCATCAAGCCAGGTAACGAAGCCCTGCATTATATGGCCAGAGAATAAAGCAAAGTATTTGATCAAAGCAGCCTCAAGCCACGCAATTGAGTAAAGGATTTTTAGGCCCGGCAATTAAGCTAAGCATTTAATCCAAACACCATCAAGCCAGTTAATTAAGCCAAACATTATCAGGTTGGACAATTAAGCCAAGTATTTAATCCAAGCAACATAAAGCAAGGCTAAAAATTAAGCCAAGCAGGATCAAGCCAGCCAAATACGTCCAGCATTATCAGGGCCAAGTATCTAATCCAAGCGGAACTAAGCAAGTCAAGTCAATTAAGCCAAGCATTATCAGGCCAGGCAATTTAGCCAAGCATTATCAGGCCAGGCAATTAGGACAAGCCTTTAAACTATGCACCATCAAGCCAGGCAATCAAGCCAAACATTATCAAGCCAGACAATTAAGTTAAGCATTTAATACAAGTAGCATCAAGCCAGGCAATCAACCCAAGCATTATCAGGCCAGTCAATTACGCCAAGCATTTAATCCAAGCAGCATCAAGCCAGGCAATCAACCCAAGCATTATCAGGCCAGTCAATTAAGCCAAGCCTTAAATTCAAGAAGCATTAAGCCAGAAATTAAGCCAAACAGTTAATCCAAACAGCATCAAGCAACGCAATGAAGCCAAGCATATGAAACTTAAGATGAAATATCATTGAAAGGAAAAAGGATTAATGAGGTAAAATCATTTAAGTATTTAGGAACTGTTCTCTAATACGGCGTCTTTGAAGTTGGAGTTTAGTGAAATATTGAAAAAAGCAAACCAGACAATAGCTAAGATAAGTAAAAATTGGAAATCAAATCGCCTGAAATTACATATAAAATCGGACTATATACCAGTTTAGTGAGATCGGTGTTACTCTATGGACATGAGTCATGGTATGACAATGAAACAATCTCCAATAGATTTAGTAGATTTTAAAACAAAGCCCTCAGAAGGATATTGCGAGTTAAATGGCAGGACAGGATTAAAAATGAAACTATGAGAGAGATTACTCGATTACCCTATTTGGATGAGCCCATGATGAGGGGTAGATGGAGATGGTTGGGGTATGCCCTTCGCACTCCCCAAGAGAGATTAGTTCACCAAACGTTCAGCTGGACTCCACAAGGCACTAGAAGTGTTGGAAGACCCAGGCCTACATGCTGAGGTCTATGATGCACAAAGTAGGAGATGATGAATGGAGAAGTATTAAATTGAAAACTCAAGATACGGACGACTGGCGAAATTTAACCGAGGCCTTTTGTGTCAATGGGCGTAGGCAGGAGGAGGTGATGATGATGATGATGATGATTATATACAAATAAATAAATAAAATTATATATATATATATATATATATATATATACATATATATATATATGTGTGTGTGTGTGTGTGTGTATGTAAAGCCTTTACTCATTCATCGTTCTCTTTGCAAAAATACTTTTAGCATTTTTTTATTTTAATCAATGTATGTAGTAGGTTGGCCTGGGCACCAGCCGCCCGTTGAGATACTACCGCTAGAGAGTTATGGGGTCCTTTGACTGGTCAGACAGTACTTCATAGGACCCTTCTCTCTGGTTACGGTTCTTTCCCTTTGCCTACACAGACACCAGATAGTCTGGCCTATCCTTTACAGATTCTCCTCTGTCCTCATACACCTGACAACACTGTGATTACTATACATTCTTCTTCTCCCAAGGGGTTAACTACTGCACTGTAATTGTTCAATGGCTCCTTTCCTCTTGGTAAGGGTAGAACAGACTCTTTATCTATGGTAAGCAGCTCCTCTAGGAGAAGGACACTCCAAAATCAAACCATTGTTCTCTAGTCTTGGGTAGTGCCATAGCCTCTGTACCATGGTCTTACACTGCCTTGGGTTAGAGTTCTCTTGCTTGAGGGTACACTCGGGCACACTTTTCTATCTAGTTCCTCTTCCTCTTGTTCTCTTAAAGTTATTATTGTTTAAATAGGAAATATTAATTTGAATATTGTTACTATTCCTAAAATATTTTATTTTTCCTTATTTCCTTATTTCCTTTCCTCACTGGGCTATTTTCCCTGTTGGGGCCCCTGGGCTTATAGCATCCTGCTTTTCCAACTAGGGTTGTAGCTTAGAATTTAATAATAATAATAATAATAATAATAATAATAATAAAAATAATAATAATAATAATAATAATAACGCGCCTATTACTTTACGAGTAATTGGCGTTTGAAGATTTGACAATTGATTAGACTAAAAGACAGTCATTAATTGACTAATTCATATACAATGGGACATTTATTGCCTCCTGGGTAAAATTATCATCGGCTTCCCATATTGAATCTTCCATCTCGTAAACATAGAAATTAAACACACACAAACACACATACATGTACACAGACGCAAAAAAAAAAAAAAAAAAAAGATGAAACTAGATGTTAGAAATCCTAATGTTGTTTACGATAGTTTAGCTCAATGTAGAATATGGGCTCTTGCCATATCAGCAGCCAGTAAGAAAGTCCAATTAGCTACATTAATTTTCATAATTGGATTACTGGAATGGTGTTGGCAAATTCTAATAATTTTAATCATTTCGAGTCTTGCACACCATTCCACTAATCCAATTATGAAAATTAATGTAGCTAATAATAATAATAATAATAATAATAATAATAATATTAATGATAATAATAATAATAGTAATAATAATAATAACCACTCTCCTCAATTGTGCCAGGTTATTCATAAAACTCATACCCAACATAAGTATTCTTTGAGATATTAATAAATAGCGTAACTTGGATACCGATGGCAGAAACAACAGCTTTGGCCTGTTAGAAAATTCATCCTGTATTTGATAATTTACTGGAATTTTAATTGACAAACATGTATATGTGATTTCATGATTCATACCTTTTCTTCTTGAAGATGGTGGATTTATTTTTGTATGATGCGTTTTAGTCAGCCATAAAAAAATTTGCTGCATAAAGAAGTGAATTGTGTATCAAAGATCGTTTTATGAGTAAGTATTCTCAATTTCTAGAAAGCTATTAAATTAAACAATTGCACATCAAACTGGTGATACAGATAAATTATTATCAATGGCATTATCCCAACCACTCAGAGGAGTTCACAATCCTTCAATGTTGCTGTTCCTTAATAGTTCTTGAGATCTGACTCTATCTCTGTGCCAAATTTGTTTGAAGACAATTGGCGAGTTAAAAATTGCTAGATTCTGGGCATTCAAGTGCAATATCTGCAGTCTTATGGCAATCTTTTCGGGATACTCTTGCGCAAATCTTAATTTCAATGTCGTGTTAATGTGTAATATCATGTGAGATTTAGTTCACTGTATATCTTATGATAGGTAACTAGTATTCGGCAGAGCTAATCAGCAAATCGTTAAGACATGGAACCAGTGTCTGGTAAACTGTGAACCACTAGAAGGTTTAGTACTTATTTCTTTATTGGAATGGAAAGTTTATATATTGCTGCTTTATGAAATTCGGTACATAATAATGCAAATTAAAAAGACTTACGGCAACTCAACAATGTAGCAGGGTAAAAAAAAAATTGCAAAAAAATATTAACCAAATAGCAAGATAGTGATGATTTAGTAACAATATTATTCTTTGCACAATGTATGGGAGTGTACATTAAGAATCTCATATTCATATAGCTATACTGGATTTGCATGTCCTATATATACCAAATATCCATATTTTCAAGAAAATAAATTTGGCAAAAGACTTGATCTTTGTGCTTAACTATAAGTTTGAGCACATTATATTGTGGTTTCAGGTTAATCAATGCATCGAGTACCATTTCTCCGATTTTTCTAGCAACTTCAACATATCATTTCATTTTCATTTACTTTTTGATCTGAGGAATCATACAGGTAATTAGTTTGTATATTTGTTGTCTTAAGCATACCATATCTACCATGCAGTTAACACAAATTCTGCGTATTTGGAATTTAGTATCCATGTCTTTTTTTTTTCTTCTTTTTTTTTCTAATGCTACATTAAAAAAGATGCTTTGCTGTGACGAGTTCAGGAATTGGTAAAATTTATTCAAATGTTGAGTATATATAACCATCATACGTCTAAATACAATATAGGATTAAATAATGTAATTTTCCTCTAACAATGAATGAGTTTCCCTGAGAAGTTAATCTGCAGTTTCTTCTTGATAAGTATTAATATAAATCATGACTGGTGAGAAGGCATGACTGTATTTCAGCAATGCTCTTCGATTTAAATATTGCACTTACCTCTTAGACATTGAAGAATGGGCTCCCTCTTAGAGAAAAAAAAAATCGGGAAATGCTGCCAAGAGTAGTCCATTAAACTCCCAAACAAGCAATCATAAAATTTGGCTCCCAAAATCTTGAGTATTGGTTCCCAGCTGAGTAATTCAACCGTCTAAAGCTTTTTTCTCCACCTTAAACTTTATTCTTATCTCTCCTTAGATAAGATCTAATAACTTGCATCTAGACAAGACCTAACTTTTGATCAAATATTTATCAAAATCTATATATGATATTAGTTCTATTCCTGTTAACAGATAAATTGATAGACATCCTTATTAGCATTAAAACTAACCAAACCAACACAAAACATTCATACATGTACCTACCGGAGATAATAAAGGAAATGCTTTCAGTACAGAAAACGGTAACCCTCACGTATATTGAAGGTAAACCTTACTTTAAAGATTCACTTAGTCAATGGAATACCGAAGGAAATGCTTTTTGGTAGGAAGCCAATTACCTATTCATATTACTGGTGATGGCTTTTTGCAAGTTTAGAAGTACTTCATTCGTTCCAAATTTATTTGTTTGAAGTTTCTTTACTGGTTTTTCCAAATCCTTAGATATCTTTCCATAATATATTTTTGCTGCTTGTTTGTCTCTACCTAATCATTTTAT
>NC_090732.1:93329024-93339024 GCF_036898095.1 Palaemon carinicauda | reverse complement strand
AAAGAAGGGATACGCCTATCATTTAAGTTGACTAGATTCTCATTCAAAGGGACAACAGGATGAACACTACAATATAATTGTGACCAATTCAAGCATATTAGATCATGCAAAATTCCATTCCAGTCTGCTTGAGATTTCATATAAATTTTACAAGAGTATGAAACATGAGGGACAGGCTGCTCAGTCTTCACTACTAATGAAATCAAGGCATGATCAGATGTCCCTACTGGAGAACCAACCCTACTTGTTATAACGCCAGGAGAGTCAGAGTATACGAGATCTAAGCAATTACCAGACCTGTGAGTACCTTGATTTTTTATTTGCTCACACCCTGATTTAGTGGCAAAGTCTAAAGCTCTTAAGCCATGGCGATCGGTAGGAGAAATAGATCTTAACTACTCCCTATGGTGAACATTGAAATCACCATAAAGACAAAAGAAGCCTTTCGAACATCTTCTTGTATCTTAGCCATAATAGTAAGAAGACAATCGAAGATAGAATCATCCATGTCTGGATTCCGGTAGATCGAACACAAAAGTTGTTATCCCAGCCACAAACTTTTATTACCTGAATCTCATGACATCCACATTCATAGCAGGACTTATGAGAAGCAGGGTACTCCATCCTAATACACACCGCTATTCCCCTGGCCCTAAGGATGGAATCATGTTTCAACATTATTGGCTTCTTAAAACCAGTTATAAGGAGCTCAGAGAAGTGCCTCATATTAGAAACCAAAGTTTCTGAGCACAAAAGAATATCATAATGTCTGGACGGAACTGTAAGGTCGTGAATATTTGCATGAAGACCACGAATATTGCAATACAGTAGACAACATTGACGAAATCTAGGACGTACTGGTCCCGGATTTCACTCAATGTCTCCAGACATCATAAGAATTAATGCTAATAAAAAGAAGACATCATACTTAAAAATTAGATTAACAAGAATTATATAAAAAAAAAAAAAACAATATGCACAGAAATATAAATCAAGTGATTGATCATACCCATAGACTATAGAAAAAAAAGTCGGAAAAACTGGTCAACATGGAGGAGCCGATACACCATGAAAGGCTAAGTACCCTCCAGAATAGCCACTTCAACTGAAGGGAGGACAATAAGGATGGTTTTGAGAAGAAAAAGAATCATATAAGGAAAAGACAACCTCTTGATAAACCACCAGGCATCCATGACCCTTCTATTAAGCCTGCCCAACACACCATTAAAAAAAAAAAAAAAAACAAGAGGAAGAGAAAAAAAAATAAGATAGAATAGTGTACCGGAGTGTACCCTCAAGCAAGAGAACTCTAACCCAAGACAGTGGAATAACATGATACAAAGGCTATGGCAATACCCAAGACTAGAGATCAATGGTTTAGTTTTGGAGTGTCCTTCTCCGCTTACCATAGCTAAAGAGTCTCTTCTACCCTCACCAAGAGGAAAGTACACTGAACAATTACTGTACAGTGATTAACCCCTTGGGTGAACAAGTGTTTGATAATCTCATTAATATCAGGTGTATGAGGAAAGACGAGAATCTGTAAAGAATAGGCCAGACCATTCGGTATATGTGTAGGCAAAGAAAAAATAAGCCGTAACCAGAGAGAGGGATCCAATGCATTACTGTCTTGCCAATCAAAGGATCCAATAACTCTCTAGTGGTAGTATCTCAACGGGTGGCTATTGCCCTGGCCAACCTACTATCTATATATATATATATATATATATCTATATATATATATATATATATATATGTTCATAATTATTCATATATATATATATATATATATGGATAAATATCAACACAACATCGTGTTCAAATAGAAATAAATTTCTACCTCATACTTGGGATCGAACGCTAGCCCCTTCTAATGAAAGGCCAGGTCGAAACCAACCATGTCACGAGAGCCCATATGAGCTCTCGTGACATGGTTGGTTTCGACCTGGCCTTTCATTAGAAGGGGCTAGCGTTCGATCGCAAGTATGAGGTAGAAATTTATTTATTTATATATATATATATATATATATACATATATAAGTTTACATATAAATGTATGTATGTATGTATATATATATATATATATATATACATATATAAGTTTACATATAAATGTATGTATGTATATATATATATATATAGGCGTACTGTATATATAAAGAAATATATACATATATATATATATATATATATATAATATATATATATATATATATGTATGTATATACAATCTTAAGTAAAGTTTGAGAATAAAGTGAAATAAACTTATATTCTATACAAACTGTGGCATTTTTTCCCCAATAGAACAGATTAGAGGATATCAACTTCCTGAAGGTTTCATGTGTGACAACAAATGTTAATCCCTAAATGCTATTAAAAAACAAAATAAAAATCATAACCCATATGTTTGATATACAGATTTAGAGGAAGCTTAATATAAAACTCATAAAGATGTCATGCAATGGATGTTGAATACAACTAGTTCTTAATCTAATGTAGAATATCTCTTCATACCTGTTAGTATTTTTATGGATGTGATGATAGAACATACAGGGGAGAGTCAGAAGATGGTCCAAGTTCAAGAATGTGATGAGAGTCTTGACTGAAATGAATGCACGAAGTGTCTAAAATTTTAAGAGGAAATTCAAGCTTAAGTCTGGTTTGTAGGGAGTAGAGTGACTGGTTTAATGTAGGAATATGTAACACGGATGCGTAAGGGTATGGGTATGTGGATTCCATGATGCAGTAGATGCACAGATATGTTTCTTTTCCAAGCTACCATTTTATTTCTACCTAAAAGATTAAATACGCAAGCTACAGACGCCGATATGTTTATGGTGCAGCTTACACAGAGGGTTTGACACTAATGATGAGTTTCCTGTGTAATCATTTAGATTAAGGGCAGATGATTTAGGTGCGAAGCTGTAGGATATGAAAATGGATTGTGAATGGAATGTGGATGGATTTATGTCGGTATGTTAATTGCACAAGGAGACGTGACAGAAAGAGAACTGTTTGATACGTTGAAACTGTCATTATCGTTAAATTGAACATCGGAAATTGTCCTTTCGTGATATAGACTACAGTTTATACAATAATGCAGAACAAAACTTGGGAAACTGATAGTTTTTATTTATCATTCAAGTTAGAAACAATAAAGTTGTGGAGACCACATATGTAAATATTCCATGTACTCTGAAACTTTACGTCTAGCGAACAGCAAGCATTTTGTCAATATAAGTTTAATTGCTTTTTTTTTTTTTTTTTTTTTTTTTTTTTTTTTTTTTTTTTTTTTTTTTTTTTTAAATATCAAGTACCAGCTAAGCCTTCGAGCGCCGAGGCACGCTAGATTTCAAAAAGGGAGTTTCTCATTTCAAGAATGAACTGGTCTTTTTTGACAAACGTTGAAATATATGCTTATTGAACGTTAGTATATGTAATCATAATCTTATGAACTCATTTGTTTGAATTAATATACATATGCATACATTTTATTTTAGAAAGAATATATCTTGTAATACTGTAACTATTTTACGTTTTATTTCTATCGAGAACTATTATACAGTAGATGACCGCTGATAAATCAGCATGTTTATACCAATAATACAATCATTCATTACTGTAGGTCAAATTATTTTCTTCAATCAGGTCAGTGTAAAAGTTTGTATTCTCATTCTGTCCTCCATTTTAAAGAAACCAACTATCACCTTTCAATTGCTATGTATGGACCAAGTAAATCTTCCGATCTTAGTGTACGCAATGTCTGCAAAATGGTCCATCCACTTGATAGAGAAGACAAAATAGTGTTATTCACAACGTTTCAAAACCTATGGTAAATCCCTCAAAAAATTATACCAGATGTCGGGTTTTAATTTGGTTTTGTTGGGGGATGGTTTATGTGTTTAAACATATACTTTGGTAGTCTTGGTGATAATTTTCGTAGAGGTTAAATTAATGATTTATCGACTGTTTTTAACAGGTTTTACCAAATCTACAGAATTCCTTCTCAGCGAGTACATCCATATTATATACACATCTCCCGTTTTCACAAACGGTTGAGAAAAACAAGTTTAAGGGTTATTATTTTTTTTTTTTAATCCTCCGACATGATCATTACCTCCGAGGTCATAGAAAACATGTGTAGTGACGATAACGATTCTCTGCAGAGACTGGCTCGTTGCGGGTCAGAGGAACCTTGACACCTTCAGGCGAGAGGAAATTCTAACTTAAAACTCATATATAATCTTTTTTCAACGTGCAAGAGATGCACCGTAGCCAATTAATGATCGAAGCTTATGATACCTTCAATCTTATTTTTTTTCCTCTGCTTCCTTTGATAAAAAGCGGTCCTATTACAGTTCTACTATCGTAGATTTTACATGAAGCAATGCCCGTCTAAAAGATGTAAACATCTGTTGGAAAAACAGTAAACTCTTTGCTTTCTCATGTACGCATGATCAGTCTTTGAACCTTTTATCACAGTTCTATTATGGGCTATAAACTTATTCATCATATTTTAAAGGTAAGCGAAAGATCCTTCTTGCATGACCTTTTAGGTTGACATCACTTTTTGTGCAATAAACTACCTCTATCTAAGAAGATAAATAAGTCTGTAAAGCAATTGCCACTAAATAGTTGAGAGAGAATTATCCTCTCAATGTAAAAAGGTTGTTGCTTGATAGGGCCTAAAATTCTGAGAATCTTGCTTTAGATATACTTTCGTCACTGACCCACAACAGTTTTATTCTACAATTTGTTTATTAAGATACGATATTCCTTTTGAGAAGTCCTACTATGGTCTTGCATGGTAGGTAGGACATATCTATTCACCTGGTATACATATGGCCTACTTAAAGAGTTGGAAAACAATATCAAAGTTTTTTTTTTTTTTTTTTTTTTTTTACCCCGTATGATGATAGCGGTTCGGAGGCTGTATATTAATGTGGTAACTTTGATTCCTCACCACAAACATAGATATTATTATCCCTTGAGGCGTAATGCATGTGGAGGAAGCCGTAGGCAGGTCTTGGCAGTTTACTTTATTGCCCTCGAGTTCCAAATGGCCTCGGTCAACTTTGGTTATTTTTGCACCGTTCACAACTAGCTCCCCGAATTCTTCAAGCTACTACATAGTAACATAAATGTGCCTCATCTACTTGCAGTTTTCCTTTTGTCAATCAACGTTTTGTTTACTTTTTATTGTTGTTTACCTTTCAAACCTGCCATGGTAATTTTTCAAAAAGAAAAAAAAAATATAGAAAAGGAACAATAAATCAGGTTACAAAGGAAGGGAGTAGTGTCTGAACTATAAAATTCTTATTTGTTGGAAATATTACTAAACCCAAATCGCATCTCTTCTTGGGCATCAAATATTACCTGTTCGCCACTGTTGGTTTCCTAAAGGAGAATTTCCGTCTTCATCTGGTTTCTTCCAGTGAATATAAACTGAATAGGGTATATATCCTTTTCCATACGATAATCACAACTAATCTAGCAAGATTTTAAGTGGATATTTTGGGACAATTTTCTGCAGGTATTTTTGGATAGCAAACAAATAACGGTGCAAACTGATTAAATTTTCATCCATTTCAAGACATGGTTTTTTGTTAACCTTCATATGGCGTTTCTTGAGTTAACAGACGTTACTGTAACTCATTTTTCCGTGAAGTTAATTATCAGCTGATCATGGGTAACTCCAATAGTAAGTATGTACAATTAGAATCAAAGGAACGCCAACACTCTGGGGAAATCTTTCGTCAGATGTCTCTAGTGTTCCCGTGACAAAACAGGCAAGGTGCTGTTGCTCTTCTTACTACTACTATGAAATGGGTGGAGCCCTCTCCAACCTTGGCGAATCAAAGACAGCCAGTGAAAGTATTAAAATTTTACAAATCCAGTTGCCATATTTCATTCTGTTTTATAATTTGACGTTTCGAATATCCACTGCAAATACTGAATACACACACACACATATACTATACATATATATATATATATATATATATGTATGTATATATATATATATATATATATGTATATATATATTAATCCGCAAAATCGTGTAGAAATTATTGGAGTATCGCAGCTAAATTATTCCTTCCGTTAATAGCTACATTAGATTATTTCGACATTAGCCTTGTTCAAGTCACCGATGAAAGGAAAAATACTTTTAGATATAGTTCGATGTAAAATAATAATAAAAAAGGCACCATACATGAGTTATACCGGCCTAAATGACATTCAGAGAGAGAGAGAGAGAGAGAGAGAGAGAGAGAGAGATTCGGCCTGAATACATCGTTAATTATATTTGTAGTACGTTGGTAAAAATTCGCCCGTAAATTTTTGAGTTAGGTTGGTGATAATCAAATAGACAGAGGTGGAAACATAGACCTACTTGGCGGAGGTAATAATAATAATAATAATAATAATAATAATAATAATAATAATAATAATAATAATAATAATAATAATAATAATAATAATAATAATAATTGGACCAAAACGTAAATTTTGAGAGAGAGTTCTGTCGAGGAGACTATTGGCCCGCGCACTGAGCCCTTTGATAATTTGGAATTGCAAGATATTTCTTTGGATTTATTAAACGTAATTAGTTCTTCTTACCTTCCAAATTCCTGTAATTTATCCATTTATCTAAACATACCGAAATCTTGTAACCCTTCCAGAAACCACATTATTACTTCCATTCTCAACTCGGGGCCGTTCTCATAGGGGACCAAAACCCCCTGTTTCACACTACGCTCAACTCTGCCTCACATAAATCTACATTAAGCCTTTATACGGGCGGTCAATCATATTCAGACTTTCAAAAAAATTGCAGGGACTATTGCAATATATCAAGAAACACATGTAAAAACGCAAACATTTCAATAGTATAATATGTATTTCTCAAGGAATACAAAATGTACACAGACAAAGCGAAAAAAACCTTGATTTTAACATATTTCTCTTTGCAAACGAAGTCCTCTCAGAACAAAATAACTAATCTGTAATTAAATATTGCATTATAAATACGTCCTTGTTACATACGCTCTTTTTTAGCCAAAGTTTACGTTATATCGAAATAGATACCAAAACTTTTCTATCCGTTTCAAACCGATAAATTCAAATAAGCACGTGATGATTTTTTCTCCTGACAAATTCCAAACTCATTTTAAAAGATAAAGTGCCTTTAATTTTTTTATGAAAAATTTAAAGGTATTTATTCAAATGTAGTTCAAAGTTAGAATTAATTATTTTTCTTACTTATTTGTTCATTTGTTTATTTACTAGTTTGAAAAGTTGCCGACGAGTGATTTTGAATTGGTCGCCGCACGTTGTTAAGCATAAAAACAAAGGCTTGAATGTAAGTGAATAAGTCGCCAAAAAAAGATGTTGAATAGTGATATTTGGTAAATACTGTATATTTTGTAAAGGTGACAAGGTAAAGGACTCTGGTAATATACATAGCTTGCAGAAGTTCCACTCAGATGCGTATAAAAACATTGAAGAAAAGAAAATTTAACCAAGTGATGAAGATTTACTATGTAAAATAAGAGGAATAGATCTTTTCGCAAGGGAGACCTAATTCCATGAATGCCGACCCAAGCAGTTTTTAGTGAGACGAATACCTCAGCAGTGTTACACCATCACAGAAATTGAGGAAACATCAGACAAGAAAAGATGTATAGAGAAAGCATTTCGCATCTACGATTTTATAAAAAAAAAAAAAAAAAAAAAAAAAAAAAAAAAAAAAGTTATTCACAAAGTTCGGGTTCTAAAACTTTGTCTTTTAGAAATGTGTATAATGAGAATATATGCAACAATAGCAATAATGAACAAGCTTTTGAAATAACTAGTCAATCTCAGGTTGAAGATTGAACACTGCTCTGACCTGTAAGACAGCATCGACTTCTGATCATCCCTATATAAAGACACACTGATATTTTTTTAAATCTTTGGAATCACTGAAAACAATTGTTCTTTCTGCTTGTGATTTGTAAGGTGATGACTGGATCAAAGAAGTTAGTCTTGAGCTTTACACTAAATTACTCAATGCCTTCAAAGAAACCAAGACACTTCTATGGCCCACCATATCTAGTGACGTTCCTTATTATTATTATTATTATCATTATTATTATTATTATTATTATTATCATTATTATTATTATTATTAGCTGAGCTGCAACCCTAATTGTAAAAGCAGGATGCTATAATCCCAGAGGCTCCAACAGGGAAAATAGCCCAGTGAAGAAAGGAAAAAAGGAGAATAGAATATTTTAAGAAGAGTAATAACATTAAAAATATATATCTCCTATATAAAATATAAAAACTTTAACAAAACAAGAGGAAGAGAAATAAGATAGAATAGTGTTCTCGAGTGTACCCTCAACCAAGAATTTCCTGCTTATGTTCTACAATCTGCATTACACTAATGTGTGGTAAGAGGGACCCATCAGATCGAGAATGAATATTAGTACTAACAGTTAGTCAATATATGTGTAAAGCAGCAACAGGTGGACAGTGGAAGATGAAAACGCATATCCTGCTATGTATGACACTCTGCCATCTCTTCAAATATAAACAATCAACTACTTTCCTAAACAAACTAGGTAATTATGAGTCCTAAGCTTTTTCTTTTGAATCGGAAACAGTCCTGGCATAAACATGGTTGAAAGTGTTTCAGTAATAGTGATGTGGTTAAGGATCAACCTGAAGGAACAGTGTTTCATGGCGATCGAGGACAACTTTGATCAACTGGTGTTTGATGTTTATGGAACTGGATCAGTTCAAAGCACAGTTGAATTCTGTAAAGATGATGGCCTGAAATTAGTTCCTCGTATGACTGAACCCATTCCTGAGAAGATTCAAAAGTCCAGTTTAAGAGTTTCCACCATACTATCGGAGAAAACGACATGAAGAACCAACCCTCATATAGCCCTCAAACTGTGCTGAAAATTCCTGCATCATGATTCTGATTTTTTTTTTAGATTATTGCTTGTCATATGCCCTTTGAGAGTCAATTTATCCCTGCTATATCGGGATCTCTATCCCATGCTTATCCTTTCATTTTCGTTCTCATGTCCTAAGGAAACACCTACAGTCTGTCCTAAGTACGTATATTCATTAACAATTTCTAGAGCCTTTCTATAACTCTTATTAGTTGTCTCTCTGCATTTTCGTTGCACATTATCTTAGTTGTACTTATATTAATTTTCAGTCCAACATTTCTTCTTTCTCTACTCAAATCTTCTATCATCTTTTGCAATTTCTTCCATGATTCACCAATTACAAATTTATCACCTGAAAATCTTCATTTGCATCAAGGAAAGTTAGCTCAAAAAGGCCCTAAGACATTACCACCAAGGGATCCAAAGACAATTCAAGTATCTTACTAAACAATATCCATACACCTTTAGGTTATACCTGATCTGTTTTCTGACTGACATTTTCTCATCCTACGATTATCATTCACATTCACTTCCATTCTTCTACCATCCATATTAACATTTCTACTCAATTTTCCTGGTTTCCATGTAATCTTATAACACCAGTCTTCCTCATATTTATATTCAATTTGCAAATAATTCAATAGGTTCTTACCAGATCTCAAAGTTTCTTTCACTTTCCCCAATAGGCACAGTTAACATCTGGTAATATCAACAATACCATAATTCATTAACATCTTTTTTCTTTTTTCACAACATTTAACAAGGATCCCTTGTCCTTTCCCAGACCGCTTGTATAACTCCTTTCGTAGTGATATTCAAAGAACATTGACACATACTCCTTCCTCTCAAGCACACTTTCACACCAAATAGTTTACTCTCACGCTTCCACACACTCTGACATATTCATTGCTTCCATCACAACTCTCATTATTTCTCGACAGGCTGTCAATTTTGCCATATATTCTTATAATTCTACACAGTGTCTCTCTATCAGTTCTATCATAAGGTTTCTCTGAGCCAATAAATAACTCATAAATGTTTTGCCCTTTATT
>NC_090732.1:93321524-93326524 GCF_036898095.1 Palaemon carinicauda | reverse complement strand
CAAAAGATTCCCCTGACGAAAGGAAAAATGGATACTATGAAGAAATGTAGAGTGTAATAGATGAGACCTAAGAGAGGCACATGCAAATTGTAATTGGTAGCTTCAGTGCTAAAGTTGGAAGGAATAATCAAGGTATAAAGAATGTGATGGGTATTGAGGGTCTTGGCGAAGTTGTAAATAAAAATGGGGCACATTGCATATGTTTTTGTTTAATAAAAAATCTCGGTATTGGAGGTACTATTTACCAGCACAAGGATTTCCACAAATATACATGGACGTCACCATAAGGCATTTGCAAAAATTAAATAGATCACATAGCCATTAATAAAGAGAGAAGGGGAACTCTGAGAATGTAAGAGGCTATAGGGGTGCAGATATTGGTAGCGATCACCAGCTCCTCATTGCCACACTGAAATTAAAACTGAAAACACCCATCAGAAATGTAGATAGAATACCTAGGTTTGACACAAGTAAACTTCTAGATGAGCACAGAGAAACCTTTCCAATGGAATGTAGAAATCGATTTGCAGTCTTAGAGACTTCAAGAGACGAAGAGCAGACAACTAATGAAGAATGGTGTAAAATAAAGAACTCATAGCAGTCAGTTGGTAATCAGGTTTTGGGACATGCAGTTAAAAGGAGAAAACCATGGATATTAAATGAGACTTGGGATGTATATTATAAAAAAGAAGACAAAGAAAGAAATTGATTGCCGAGAGTTTTCGAGGAACTAATGAAAATTACAAGGTAGAGCATGCTAAGTATTCCAGTATTGATAGCGAGGTCAAAAGAAAAGCCAGGAATGACTAGAGAGAATATTTAGACAGAAAAGCAGATGAGGCTGACAAAGCTATGAATTCAGGGAGTGGCTATGGTGTAAGAATTGCTCACAAAATTATAAACGAAATCTCTACGGGAACAAAGAAAAAGAAGCAGAGAAATGGATCTGTTATAACAACAGATGATGAAGAAAGACAACGTTGGATGGACCACTTTTAGTGATGTCATGAACAGGAGATATGAAGAGAATAATTTAATTGATATACCTGAAGCAGAGGAAGGCCTTCATGTGCTCATAAATGAATTCAGTGCTTTTGAAGTCGAAGATATCATTAAAAAACTCAGGAGATAGAAAGCCCTTGGATACGATGGAATAACTGCTGAAAGGATATTGCCTGAAAATTAAGTTACTCCCAGTTTACCAACAAGATTATTTTGCAGAATGTGGGATGAAGAGGCAGAGCCTGATGAATGGGAGCTGGAGTTTTGCTGAAAATGGGAAAAAAAAAGATCTGACTGATTGCAACAATTACAGAGGCATCACACTTACGTCATTTATTATGAAAATATATAGTATGCTTATTCTAAAGAGACTGGAGAGAAAGATTGACGAAAAGCTGAGAGATGAACAGGCAGGATTTAGAAAAAAGTAGAAGTTGTACTGACCAAATTTTCATATTAGGACATGCGATACAGCGATAACTAGAATATAGAAATCCACTTTTGACGGCATTTGTGGAGTATGAAAAAATCTTTGATACTGTGTGCCAGCCAATTTTGTAGAGGAACTCCATGATAATGGAGTTACTCTCAAATATGTAAATTAAATTAAGTCTGTTCATGAGCATATAAAATGCAAATTTAATGATAGTGGAGTACTATCAAAAGAATTTCGAGTGAACAGTGGAGTACTCCAAGGGAATGTGTTGTCACCGATGTCAAAATTCCTTCTCGTTGAATTTGTAATGCTTAGAACACTTAGGGATGGTGGAGAAGGATTGGACTGGATTGATAACAGGAAATTAGCTGACTTATAGTATGCTGATGACGCTGTTCTTATTAGCAGGACACCACAGGACTTGCAAATCTTGCTCACCAGAATATATGAAATATCAAATGCGGTTGGGCTCAAGGTCAATAGTAGAAAGACAGATGATGATGAGAACGGAATATGCAATGGAAGATCAAATATCATTGGAAGGAGAAAGAATTAATGAGGTGGAATGATTTAAATATTTAGAAACTATGATCTCTAATGCAGGGTCTTTAGAATTGGAATTTAATGAAAGATTGAAAAAAACAGATTAGACAATGGCTAGGTTAAATAAAATTTGGAAATAAAATTACCTGAAATTACATACTAAAATCAGGCTGTATATCAGTTCATTGAGATCGGTGTTACTGCATGGACATGTATCGTGATATAATAGTGAAAAAATATTAACAGATTTTGTAGATTTGAGAACAAAGCCCTCAGAAAAATATTGGAAGTTAAATGCTAGGACAGGATTATAAATGAAACTATGAGAGATTACTCGAGTGCCATAAGTGGATGAGATCATGGTAAGGAATAGATGGAGATGGTTTGAGCATACTCATCGCACTCCCCAAGAGAGATAAGTTCACCAAACTTTCAACTGGGCTCCCCAAGCCACTAGAAGAGTTGAAAGACCCAGGGCTACATGGCTTGAGGCTATGAAGCATGGAGCAGGATATGATAAATGGAGAAGTATTCATTTAAAAGCTCAAGATAGAGACGACTGGCGAACTCTAACCGAAGACCTTTGCATTAATATGTGAGAGGAGATGATGATGATAGCGATGATGATGATGATGATGAAATATATATATATATATATATATATATATATATATATATATATATATATATATATATATATATACATATATATATATATATATATATATATATATATATATATATATATATATATATATATATATATATATATTCAAATAAGCCATATATTTGTTATATATTAAAGTCTGCTTTCTCTCAACAACCTCGGGATCTGAGCCCCAGGCGAAATCACACAAACACAATAGCTTCCGATCGGCTCGGAAGTCTAACCCTGGTCCAGGAAACTTGTATGAACATTGACATAATACTTGGCCACGAAGAAAGATAAAAACCAATGACAATTCTTCTGTACTTATACCTGTCGAATTCAGGTATTTTTTTCTTAGAATTCAAATCAACCCATCTTCACCATCGTAGCTAATTGGTATGTTTGTGACTTGGCATTCGATTAATGATAAATTTTGCCCATTTAGAAGTGTTTTTCATATTCATTTAAGCCATATATTTTTTATACATTAAATGTCTGGATTCTCTTAACGACCTCGGAATCTGAGTCCCAGGCGAAATCACACAAACACAATAACTTTTGACCGGCCAGGAGTCGAATCCTGGTCCAGGAAACTTGTTTGAACATTGACATACCCCTTGGCCACAAAGAAAGATAAAAGTCAATGACAATTCTTCTGTACTTATACATGTTGAATTCAGTTTTTTTTTTTACTTTGAGGTGAAATCAACCCATCTTCACCGTCGTAGCTAATTGGTATGTTTGTGACATGGCATTCGATTGATGATAAAATTTGCACATTTAGACGTGTTTTTCATATTCAAATAAACCATATATTTTTCATATGCTAATGTCTGGATTCTCTTAACGACCTCGGGATATAAGCCCCTGGCAAAATCACACAAAGACAATACCTTCTGACCGGCCGGGAGTCGAACCCTGGTCCAGGAAACTTTATGAACATTGACATACTACTTGGCCACGAAGAAAGATTTATCATTAATCGAATGCCAAGTCACAAACATAACAATTAGCTACGATGGTGAAGATGGGTTGATTTCAATTCTAAGTACTAAAACCTGAATTCGACAGGTATAAGTACAGAAGAATTGTCACTGACTTTTATCTTTCTTCGTGGCCAAGTGGTATGCTAATATTCATACAAGTCTCCTGGACCAGGTTCGACTCCCGCCCGGTCAGAAGCTATTGTCTTCGAGTGATTTCGCCTGGGGCTCAGATCCCGAGGTTGTTAAGAGAATCCAGACATTAATATATCAAAAATATATGGCTTAACTGAATATGAAAAACACGTCTTAATGTGCAAAATTTATCATATATATACACACACATATACATATATATATATATATATATATATATATATATATATATATATATATATATATATATATATATATATATATATATATATATATATATATATATATATATATATGAATGGTGTACGGTACAAGTTGCACGCAGAATTTCACCCACCCTCTTTCTGTATATGCTCTATGTGTGTGCGCCTTGTTCGAAATTCTACTCTATGTGCCTCTATTGTTTTTGTTCTAGAGCTCTTTACTCCAATTAAGCACGGGCACGTGCATCCCACCCTCAACGCTCCCCTCCTTTCTCTCCCATAAATCCCCCCATCAATCGCGGAGGGTTGTAGAGTGGCGGGGTTGTTGGGGGATACCCAAAGAGGGAGAGTGATATTACTCAGAGGGAGTTTGAAATCCAGGAGGACCTCTTGAAATAGGCTCTGCCACGTGCATCTCTCCAGTGTTTTCTTCTCCTCGTCTACGTTGGCTTCTCTTCTGACTCTGCGCTTTTCCGCCGCATTTCTTGCGATTATACTTTCAGCAAATGTTTTCCATCTCCTGCACAAAATTTCATGAATATAATTCCTATCAAAAAATTAGGAATGATGTGCAATGAAATCAACATGGAAAGCAGCCGATGTTTTAGTAGCATTAAAAAGGCTGAAAATCTATCATTATACTTATGAAAATTCTATATTCCGTGCTCCGTACAACTGACAAATGTGAATTTTAATGTACGAGAAAAGGTTTTTATCTATTAATCTTAAAATGGGATCTATTTTCATCCTATCTGTTCTGTCTGATGAGTCTCCTTCCCTCGTCCCCTAGGACCACCTAGGTGCCGACCGAGTGGAAGCACAGCGGGTGTTTTCATAAGTAATTTCTCTCTCTCGTTATTTTCAGAGATTTATTTGCTCGATTTGGTTTTGAATGTATAACAACAACGCAACTTTCATCTCATTGATACTTCTGACATTTTATTTTCAATTTACCGAATTCCTTTTATTCTCATTCCCTTCCTTTCAATTCAGTGGCATATCAATTATATTCATTTTCCAATTACTTC
>NC_090732.1:93309024-93316524 GCF_036898095.1 Palaemon carinicauda | reverse complement strand
CAAAAAAAGAAAAAAAAAGGAGACCTGACTGATTGCAATAATTACAGAGGAAAAACACTTACGTCAGTTGTTATGAAAATAATATAGTATGCTTATCCTAGAGACTGGATGAAAAAATTGAGAAAAAGCTGAGAGATGAACAAGCAGGATTTAGAAAAGGTAGAAGTTGCACTAACTAAATTTTCCTTTTGAGACATGTTATACAGCAATACATAGAATATAGAAATCTCCTTTTGATGGCATTTGTGGACTATGAAAAAGCCTTTGATAGTGTGCACCGGCCAATTTTGTGGAGAGTCCCGCGTTATTATGGAATTGCTCTTAAATATGTAAATTTGATTAAGTCTGTTCATGAGCATAGGAAGTGCAAAGTTAATGTTAATGGAGTCTCATCAGATGAATTTCCAGTGAACAGGGGAGTACATCAAGGGAATGTGTTGTCACCTATGTTGTTTATCCTCCTCATGGATTTTGTAATGCGTAAAACATTCAAAGATGGTGAAGAAGGATTGGACTTGATTAGTGATAGGAATTTAGCAGACCTAAAATATGTTGATGATGCTGTCCTTGTTAGCAGAACACCACAGGGTTTGCAATGTTTGCTTACCAGAATGCATGAAATATCACACGAGGTTGGTCTGGAGATAAGTAGAAGAAAGACAAAGATGATGAGAATGGAGAATGCAATGGAAGATGAAATATCATTGGAAGGAGAAAGGATTAATGAGGTAGAATCATTTAAGTAGTTAGGAAATATAATCTTCAATACAGGGTCTTTAGAATTTGAATTCAGTGAAAGATTTAAAAAAAAGCAAATCAGAGGATGGGTAGGAAATCAAATCGCATGAAATTACATATAGAAATTAGACTATATATAAGTTTAGTGAGATAAGTGTTACTCTATGGACATGAGTCATGTTATAACAATGAAACAACCTCCAAAAGAGTTAGTAGATTAGAGAACAAAACCCTCAGAAGGATATTGGTAGTTAAATGACAGGACAAGACTAGAAATGAAACTGTAAGAAAGATTACTCGAGTGCCATATGGGGACGAGATCATGATGAGGAGTAGATGGAGATGGTTTGGGCATGCTCTTCGCACTCCCCAAGAGAGATTAGTTCATCAAACGTTCAACTGGGCTCCACAAGGGACTAGAAGAGTTGGAAGACCCAGGCCTACATGGCTGAGGACTATGAAGCGTGATGTAGATGATGATGAATGGAGAAGTATTGAATTGAAAGCTCAAGATACAGACGACTGGCGAAATTTAACCGAGGCCCTTTGCGTCAATATGCGTAAGAGGAGATGATGATGATGATGATGATGTGTGTATATATATATATATATATATATATATATATATATATATATATATATATATATATATATATATATATAAACCTTACTCTAAGATATATACTTTAAGTCTTCAAGGTCTTCAATATTATATGATTCGTTACTCTTATAAACAGCTTAGGCAATCTTTTATTCCTCACCAATTCTAAGGAACCCATAAATCAGCGGATAATAATAAACTTGCACACCCGTAATGCCTATGCTTAGGCTGAAGCGTCACTGCCGATGGAATGTAAGTGTCAATTTAGATTTTTCTGTAACTTTGATCTATTGGTTTATAACGTGGTCAGTATTTATCCTGAAGCGGAGCATCTAGTAATTCCATAGTTAGAATGATAAACTTCATGATTCGTAGAATATCGTGGTTATTATATCATTCTTAGGGTTATTTTATGTCCACTTTGTTTGTCACCGGCATCTCTCTCGTTCAGCAGGTGGTGTTTCCTGTTGCTCTTGGTGATAGCTCTTATTGGATCTTCTCGTTCAAGGTTGCCCTCTGAAATATCATTATTATAAATACTCGGCAAATATGGATAATGGCAATTTTGTTTAATATAAAGTAGAAGCAATGTTTCCCCTGCCTTAGCCAAATATTTCTTCTGAAGGTAAGGTTATTTCAATTCTCAACTTAACCTAAAGCAAAAAATTCTAAAGTGAACAGGTATTTCGTAGGTACACATGAACACCTGGAATGTGTTGCATTGCATAAAGGTTAAAGAATATGCAAATGTTTTAGTCGTTTGTGCAAAACGTTGTGTATAACGTAAGCAGGGTTGGTTCTAAATCTTGATGAAAATCGTTTCTTGTTGTACGATAAAAGACGTCGAAGTTAGAGACGCCAATGACTTGAGGAGTTGTGGTGCTAATAAAAAAGAAATCGGTAAATCGTTCAATGAGGATGCTGCTTATGTGTATCGCGTATTTGAGGGAGATTAATACAAAACCTGACAATGAATAACTTTTAATATTGTTGCCTTTGTCCTCACCATACTGACATCCTCTTTTACTGTAGGGAGTAGAAAGATTTAATGTTTGCCTTTATAATTGAGAAAAAAATAATCTCTTTTTGGACACTTATTCTAAAAACTGCTTCGGTACAAATGGTTTGAGATTTTTTTTTTTTTTTTAGATCTTTATATTTCAGGACTTCGCATGATTTATTCAGTTTATGTATTTTTTCGATACCATACTCATATTCCTGAGGCTTTTCAGCGTTTTGATTGTAGTGCAATGCTTTTTACGAATACCAATAAATTCAGTGTACGGTCTGTCTCCCATAGTATAACAATTATTTTCTTTCCTTATGGTTTATCTAGTAATTATGTTGTTTCAGCGGTCGCTGCTATTTACTGAATATAATAAATCAATATTTTTCACTAATATTTTCTATTAAAAACGTAAATCCACTAGTTCATTACGGGCACTATCCCCTTGCTCCAGATCTTTCTAACTCAAAAGGATCGAATGGGATAGGAAAGGAGCCAAGTGCTTTTTTAATTAGTTCTCGCGTTCTCTAGACGACTTAACTATTATACCGGCTGAATCAGCACCCGGTGCCCATGCAACATTTAGTTGCCCACTCATTAAAATTTTACAAAGGATTTCAGAAAAAAAAAAAAAATATTGTTCGTGTTTGTACGTTAATAATTCGCCAGAGGGATAGAAAAATTGACTTGCAACCCAATATCTAATTAAATGACAATTTTATAAATTGTAGAGGAAATTTGCCTGCATATCCTACTAAATTGTATATTTATTGTAAAATGAGTAGGAAGAATTTTTCCGTACACTTGGTATTTGAGAGGCTTTCACAATAAAAAGGATACCGCATGGATGAAATAAAATCAGCAGATGTAAGATTATCTGTCACGTTAATGTGATAGAAAAAGATATAAAGCAATGCAATTAATAAAGCAATGCATTTATTATAAATCAATAAGCATTCCTTGATGCTGGAATATATACTAAAATATAATAAATATATCAATAAATTATTTTACAAACTTCAAAGTCAGAAAAAAATATTTCCGCGATTAGATTACACATTTCAGTCTCGATATTCATGGAAATAATATTTTGCGCAAAATCAACCATTTTAATTCAGTAGGTCTAATAGCCAATATCTATTTCTGCTATAATTAGATGAGCAAAACTGCACACACAAGCTTGTCGGTGTTCCCTCTTTCGGAGTGAGAGAGTTTAACTACAGTAGAATGAATGCAACCGCCTGTTCCCATATGTTTAGTGTTAAAATCATCCAACCAAACTATCCGGCGACTAAAAGTTAATGGTGAGTAGGGTGCTTCATAGTGTTTACCTTCAAAAAGGAATGATGGGCAATTCGACTCTTTTGATTATATTTTCTTCATCGTCTGAGAAACTACTATATATCCTTTTTAAACCGAAACTTACTTATTCTAATAACAATTCTTCGTTAAAGCTTGTCATCCTATCTAATTTAATGTCTTCCTTTGCCATTCATAACTTCATATCCAATTTTAAAACTGGTGTAAACTTCGAATTCACCTGCATAAGAGTCTTTCGTAGGTCACATGTAAAGTAAGTAAGAAATTGTTTTTATAATTGCTAACTTTATTATGAACAGCTGCTAGAGAAGAAGTACTTGGCATTTAGAAAGAGCAAATTATATGGTCCAGTTAATAGGGAAACCAAATATATTAACAGATAGCTAAATTCTTAAAGTTCCATTAACTGTCCATGACAAACAATTATGTTTTTGCTGTTGTAATTATTTCTCAGATATTCAATTATATTGATTTGAACATTCCATTCCTCATCTTTATTTGTTCATCCTATTTGCGAATTGATTTAAGATAAGGAGAGGAAGTATTACATTTTGATGAGGTACAAATTATTCAGAGATAACATGTTTCTTAAGTGGAGCTTCTTATTAATCAAAGGGGGGAGAGAGAGAGAGAGAGAGAGAGAGAGAGAGAGAGAGAGAGAGAGAGAGAGAGAGAGAGAGAGAGAGAGAGAGAGTATGTGTTAGCTTACAAGATCATTCAAATTTTACATGTAAGTACTTCGATTTATTTCTGCTCCTCAGTAAATTTTAAGATCAAATTACCTACCAGACTTAGCGATTGGATTTTTCCTATTTTGTTATGAAAATTTGTCCTAGGTAATCTCGATTTAATTTGGGTTATTGGTAGATTATTCTCTGTCATCTGCTGTAAAATACACAGACCTGTCGTCTCAACGTAACGCCATTGCAGTATTAAAAATTGAATCATTTATTTTTTTCCTAATTCCAATTTAAGAATTTAACAAATCAATTGGTTTCCACGATTCTTTTTCCTAGTATCCATTTCCACATAATAGAATTTAATTTTCTGTTTCATGAAGTATAGATATATCAATTTCTCCCCAATTATACAAATTTTATCTAACGCAAAGGTCAAGTTGTGTCTCTATTATGGATAATAGAGATTCCCCTTCAAATGCATAACACTCTCTCTCTCTCTCTCTCTCTCTCTCTCTCTCTCTCTCTCTCTCTCTCTCTCTCTCTCTCTCTCTCTCTCTCTCTCTCTCTCGATATGTAATAATAAATAATAAAACTAGTTTATGTACGCATTATATCTATGGAACATAACAAATATCTTGAATGTAGTACATATTTTCACGTATGTAAAACGCAGTCTTCATTCATGCTTTATACTGTACATCTCTTACATATTTGTTCTGTGGGTTTTTCTAATAACTTTCACCCAAAGAAAAACTTGAAATTATTTTCTTATTACGAGGTTCTTCTACCTAACACTTATCAGAGAATGATTTTCTTGAATTCGTCCGGAGTTTCATTGTGAAATCATTTACTATTGTCAGTTTTATAGTTTTCGGTTTCACGATATTTTTAAACTTGATACAAGTCAGAAATCAAACCAGCTAGAACTCGAGCAATAGTAAAACAGGAGGGAGGAAGAATCATGGGGATTTACAGCTCTTCTCTTCACAAGGACAGGCTAATTTTATGACTTTTGCCTTGCTTTGTCCGAATACTCTGGTTTCAAACTGCAAAGCAAATTTTGCATATTTAGTAAATACATTTTCTAGATATTCAATTACAACATTCGTAATTTCTGTCTCAGTATTTAAAACATAAACTAATAGGAATGCTTTGGATTCTTATGGGCAGCTCGGAAAATTCTTTACGCAATACTGCAAGCAGTTACCTGTCATACATGTTTTTTTTTTATTAGTATATCATTATTTTTTTAGTTTCCCCTTTATAGCATTCGAACTGTTTTCGATGAACGATTTAGTAACACCAAGGACAGGCAGTAAAAATATTCCATTATACAAAATAGAAAAAGTTAAATCTATTTGTCAGTTTAAGCAGCAGTGTCGGTGAATCAGGAGCTCAATCAGCTATTGTAATACATATTTACATACATACACACACACACACACACACACACACACATATATATATATATATATATATATATATATATATATATATATATATATATATATATATATATATATTTTATATTATGTATATGCATATATTTATATATGCAACATATAAATATATATCTACATATTTGATCAACAAATATAAATATACACATATACAGTATATTTATTCGCCATTGCCCTTTTGCATGCAAATAGGCTAAATGATTAATCTTGCGTCTGTGGAATAAGTATTTTGAGTGAAGCAAAACTTGAAAGGATTAGTGCAAGGCTTAGGTGAAAATCTGCCTCGAACTTTGAATCGATCTTGCATTATACGATGATTGTGAATATAATATGATAGATTTTTGGGAATACTTTTGCAACAACTGAATCTTTTTATCTTCATAAATAATGAAAATTCAAGAAATATAAAATGTACCGACAATTAGAGTGTAATGACGAACAGTGATAAAAGTTTGCTCCGGAATAATCGCATCATAAATTCCATTTGTCAATAATAAAGTTCACATTAGTGACAGTTTTTGCGCAAGTCATGGGCTCCTCCTAAATCTGCCATGGACGGTGTAAACTAGAAACATATTACGGAAGACGTTAATGACAAACTTCGTTAGCCTCTGCCTAGTTTGGTCAACAGAAAAGTCATGGAATGACGCAGCTGTAACCACAGTGAGGCCGGGGGCAGGGAGCCTGCTCGCGTTATTACCTAACTACATTTCGAAATCATCATTGGATGACGATGGTGGACGTGTCTCGGAAAACGTCTGCAAATGCCGGTTGTCTCTTCCGGCGGAAAGTTTGAGGTCAAGGGTGGAAAATGGGAATCAAATGGAAATGAGTAATGCAAAGCCCATGTTTGGAATACGAATAGTGCCAGTCATTATATACTGGCAGTGATTATTTCTGAAACTGATATTTACAACAATATAATTATAATTAAGAATTACGCTTATTCATACTTTTGTAATTGAATTCGGTGAGGGCAATGCTACGACTATTACAAGACTGTCCTCTGATCTATTGTGCTCTTTAAGAAAAGGTTTGATACTTATTAGTGCTTGGAGACCATTCATTTGGAAATAGTGGGCTCTACTTAATGATGATATAGATTAATATCTCCTGCTCCTTCTATATTTCAACGAGAGGGAAGTTTAAAACGTAATAGATACTTTTATGTATCATTAATTCAAGTTCTCCTCCAAAGGCTGTAAAAGGATAAATATCTTGCCTTATTTATTGGAATTCAGAATTGCAGCAATTTCTTGAATGATCATAATCATTCGATACAGTGAAAACAATTTAGTAATAATTATCTTAAGTTAGTCCCTAGCTGGATGTGAAATCTGAGTTTATTTCTTACTTTTGCTTATAACTAAAATCTGATTTCATAAAATGCAGTGTAGCTTACAATAGCCTTTCTTCTTTTTATTTGGCGATAGATCTTTCTTGAAGATTTCTGAAGGTGAGCTTTACGAGAATCTATGGAAGGAGCCAAAGAAAGGGCAAGTCTTAAATGAGTTATGACAGGAAATTGATGACCAATGGCATAGAATCGGTTATAAAGTATTTTCTTATAAGATCATACGATTTATGAGGGATCATTTTAGACATAAAGAAACAATCCTATTTCTTATATCTGCTAAGGCAGTACCCTGCAGATAATTACATAGAAGTAAAGAATAGATTTTTTGAAAACAAAAA
>NC_090732.1:93296524-93299024 GCF_036898095.1 Palaemon carinicauda | reverse complement strand
TTATTATCTATGTGTAAAGAAAACAAAAATACAGCAAATTAAAAAGCATAGTATTATGCTCCTATAAGGTACCATGACAGCATGATATAAATTTCTACGGTTCCTGTTATACTATAGTTTGAAAATAAAAAGCAGGAAAGATTGTTCTATCTGGAATGTATAACCTACAAACCACCGAAAAGTGTCAATGCATTAACGTTTTGCAAAACAGATATTGAGAGGTTTATGTTCCATTTTGCAATGAACCTAGAAATATGAGCGTCAAAACATAAATGCAATTATTGGGAAGGATTAGATCAACAATATGAATAATTTTGCTCTATAAATAAACATCTTAGCACGGTGCAAGGCAAATCAGCAAAAAAACAACACTGTATTTATGATAGAACGAACTATCTGAATTGTGTAGTATTGAAAGCTTACCTTTACATAAATGGGAACATCACAAACGATATCTAGCTTTCTGTGAATATGAACTGAAATGTTGATATGAAGTAAGTTTGGATTAAAAAATAATACTTATTTACTTGTGTGTATTGGAACCTAAAGTTACAACTTGGCATAAAAACAGCTAATCATTTAGGTCTTGTTTTTATTTTTTTTTTTTTCAACGTTACACCTCAAAATCCACTCATTAGCTAATTCAGACGTTTTAGGTTAGGTGATTACTTCCATTTAATGTATTTCGTGATCAAAAAAATCTGAAACAAGAATTATATTATCACAAACTGATCTAACTTATTGTCAAGACCATCACAATTAATCATTATAAATAACACTAGACATGACGGACCTTAGGTACCGAAAACATCAATAAAGCTGAAGTGACAGTTACCTAAATATACACTGAACTTCCAACATTCAATTCACGGAAAATGTAAGATCTGAAATGTTTGCCAAGTAATAATAATAATAATAATAATAATAATAATAATAATAATAATAATAATAATAATAATAATAATAATAATAATAAACAACATGAAGTACAGTAAACTTTGGACCTGCGTGAAAGACCCCATAAGGTTTCCGGAAGAAAGTGTCCAAGTTCTATGTACAGGTAGAATGTTGAGATTAACTTTCAAAGAATCTTATGGGGCGTTAGAAGGACTTGCGATTATTACAAACTACACATGATATTAGAAAGTTTATTTCAATTAATGATAGGATGTCTAGGCCGATAACATAAAGTTTCATAGACAGTAATATGATGTAGATTTATCTTTCATTTATCTAAAAATAAGAACTTTTCAACATTTAACGGATTATTTGTTCTTTTGTTATTACTAGATATTCTTAATGCATTTTAATCTAAACTATCCTTTTTCTTTTCAGTACTTCCATTGGAATTTTCAGTTTTTTACTTGGTGGGAAAGAAGTTGGATCTATACTGGTATCATAGAAGATAATTATCTTGTAAACAGACATTTCTCTTTACGCACAGCAACATTCAAATGTAATTCAAAAAAATTGCTTTGATTTTGATAGGTGTGCAATGCTACGGACTGTAGCGTATAGCAGAAATTTTCTGCAATTTTCAATAATGTTTTATCCCATAGCGCTTTATGAATCGTACAGAGAGATCATTGAAAATTCACGTTAAAAAATGAACACAGACGACTGATAGAGTTCCTATTAATTGCTAAAAAGGAAAGGCATAAACTTACCATGAACAATATTCAAGAGTTATATTATTATCCACTGATTTTCCTGCCGGTCTTTTGGGACATTTAGCCAATTATCTTCAATCAAAGTGGAAAATATTCGATCAGCATGCACGAAATGTATCCATAACATCTTAAATGCATTTTTGTGGTGGAAGACAAAGGCTTTGGAATTTGGTCAATCACTTAGTTTACCAACTGGGCACCGACCTCCCAAGTTTCTGAACTCTGATCTTATATTGGTGAGCAGAATTAACAGAGCATGTCTCATTGTAATGAAACAGCTGCAGGTAACAAACAAGTAACAAAAAATAATTGCAATAAATGTGTGGTTATATCACTTAAATTCTGTGTAGATGTCAGACAACCTGTTCACCCAATCTAATGTTTATAATCTTAATGGAGCTTCATCCCTTGAAGGGAATTTCTCGTGATGCAGTGGTTGAGCCATGAGAACTACATTTTCTGCGAACTGTCATGATACTAGACCAGAAACCCCAATCTCTCTTCATCTCGGTTATATAATTCGACATGCTTTATATATAAAAATGGATCAATGATAAGCAATTTCTTGTTAAACCTTTAAAGTGGATGGAAGGCTTTTAGAAAGTTTTGTGAATTATTCTACAATGTTTTCTTTACCAATTAAAGAATAAGCAGGTATAACGTTATGACCACATTTTTGGCACCTTCGCCTATTCGTTTGGAATTTCTTACAATTAAATTAATCTGCAACATGGAATACTTGAAAACGTTACTGATAGTTTACTTTTATGCTTAAAAGCAATTTTTTTCCTATGAATATTATACATGATAAGCATTCAACTGAAAATCGT